>NC_141555.1:29426142-29726142 GCF_021556685.1 Rattus norvegicus | reverse complement strand
TTCTGTCCTATATTTTCCCTGACTCCTCCACCTCCTGACTCCCCCCTCCTGACTCCTCCCCTCTCCTGACTCCCCCGTCCTGTCTCCTCCCCACTACAGATTAACCCCCTCTCTCTCCCGACTCCTCCCTCTGCCCAAATCTTGAGCTATTGCCTTTATTTTACTAATTCAGAGAGAACTCCAAGGCAAATCAGAACATTTCTCCCTTTTTGTCCAGTTAAAAAACCTTTTCCCTATTCATATGTGAACTAAATATTATTACCATTCTGCAATTTAAAAAAACAACAATACGCTCATCACCCAGTCCGTCAATTTTGTTCATTAACCTTGTCATCTATACTAAAAACTAAACTTGACTATATCCTGGTTCTAGATTCTATGCCAACTGAAAACTACCCTAACAGATTTATCATCTTTCTCAATACTAAACCACTTGGGTTGTCTATGAGACTACCAGTCTCCAACCACATCAGAAATCCAAGAATGATTAATATTACCTGAAAATATTGGAGGCACAAAACATGACTTCCAAGCTTAGCCAATTTATAGAGACTGCTGATCACCTGGACAGTCCCCCTATTCCTTAATATGTCGGAGAAACAGTCTTCAGCCTTCTGGCCCAGGATCATCTGACAGACCTTTGTAATGCAGATTTTGAAGGGCTGAATACTCTGCCTTGGCAGAGATTATCAGTCGAATATTCTGCATAATTTGTCCTTTTCTGGACAGTGTTTTGTCTGTAGATGAATTGAAGCAATTTGCTCAGTGGCTGTGTCACCACGATTTGAGCAATACCATTGATGCTCAATTTCTTCTTTGAGTCTAAGGGGTCTTGTCAGGGGCAGACAAGACTCTAGTCAAATGATCTAGGGAAAGAAATGTCCATAAATGGGTTATTCTGTGGACTTCTGATGCCCTTGAAGATTTCCTATCTACATGGGTGTTTCTGAACTGTTAAGCATAGACTAATGTTGGCCCTCTCTAATCGAAGTATTTCCAAAACCCATCTAAACTGACTCAGAACCATGACTTTGCAACCTCGTCTTTAGCTGGTACTGGTTAGTCAACTAAAAATAATGTATAATAGCAGTTATAGGACTGAGTCTAAGACTTGTATTCTTAGATACATAGCGGAGGCAAAATGCTTATTTTAAAGTAGCAATATTAATCTCAATTATAAATCAATAAGAAAGTATACCAATGAAAATCTCGCATTTGTGTAAAATGCATTCTATACAAATGAAAAGATTGCAGCTTCAACTTTGTATCAATTACAAACATTTCTATCAATGTAAAATATCGCTGTAAAATTTTGTTTAAGAGTAAGTTTGCTAATCTATCCCTGTTTGTCTATTTCTCTAACTTCTATACATTACTATATCACCACCCTTTTTTTTAAACTAAGAAGGATAAAAAAAAGGAAAGGAAAGATAGCAATCCCTGAGTTTAAATTCTCTAGTTCCCAATGCCCAAAGCTACATTTGTATTGTATCCCTTAAAAGAAAACATATCCACTGTTCTTAGAATAACCAGAACCATCCACCCCAACATAAGGAACTGGAACGATGATCTTCCTTGTCTGCTTCCAGCTGAATTGGGGTGAAGAATTCCCTTCTGGGGCCCAAGGGGAATTAGGAAAATTTGGCTTAGTCGAAGTAGAGCTAGCCGGGATTTGCCTGCCAGTCACTCTGTGCTGAGAAAGTTCATCTCTTAGCTGACATCTTGACTAAGACATTCTGAAGGGCTGGATAAGTAAGCTGGCCATTCTGGAAAAGTTCTGAAAGCAGGCATTTAAATGAAGCAGCTTCAGTGTAATTGAGGGAGAATCAAACACAAAGTTGGGCTGGAAGGTCCCGGAAACTCAGCATCCCAGAATGTGGGTCATTTCAGGACTGTCTTTCTCTTCTTTCATCCTGCAGCACACAAAACTTTAGAAGCATCACATAGTTCTGTAAGCGCATTCACATGGAGTAAGCGGGGTGCACATCTTAGTTAATAAAGATAAACAAAGAAAGGTGACTGCCATTCTTCAGGTTACTTTGGTCATATAATCAAACCATAACATAATTTTGTAATACATGCCATTTTACAGGATGCATGTAATAACAAGTTATGAGAAATTCGTACTCAAAATGTTACTGGTTGTTTATAGACATTTTAGTCTCAACCAGTTCATACACAGAGACCTAAACATCCCCATATATACATCACCTATTTGTTGATTGTCTTAGTCTCCCTTTTATCTGTGTTGCCAAGTACTTCAGGACGTCTCCCCTTGTCATGTCTGATCTTTATCAGCTTGGAAGGAACCCACAGCTTTTTTTCTCGTGAAGAAACCTAGGCATAACCCTTTCCCCACAGTGGCACATTTCCCATTTTCCATTCTGACGTCAGAATATCCTTAATATAAGCAGGCTGGTTTAGTTCAGTAGTCTTTTCCACAATAAAATGACTTTCAGCACCTGTGCTATTTTGTTCATCAGCATTTAAAAAATTTAAGGTTAATAAAGTACTATGTAGCCTATCTCTTGGAGTTTTTTTTTTTTTCTTTTTTTTGGAGCTGGGGACTGAACCCAGGGCCTTGCGCTTCCTAGACAAGCGCTCTACCACTGAGCTAAATCCCCAACCCCTCTCTTGGAGTTTTTATTGCCCCCTTTTGCCTGTTAAGCATCTCCTTTAGAATTCGATTAGATGTCTCCACAATTGCTTGTCATGTAGGATTGTGTGCTATACCTGTAACATGTTTTATATTATAATATTCAAAGAAGCGATTAATCTTGTTAGAGATATATGCTGGACCATTGTCCGTTTTAATTTGTATGGGTATCCCCATTATAGCCATAACTTCTAACACATGTGTAATTACAGAATCGGCCTTTTCTGGCACTAAGGCAGTTGCCCATTGAAATCCTGAATATGAATCTATAGTATGGTGTATGTATTTCAGCTTACCAAACTCTGTAAAATGGAGAACATCCCTTTGCCAAATTAAATTTCTTTGGGTGCCTTTAGGGTTAGTTCCTGTAGGCAATGGAGTTTGATTATATAATGAGCAAGTAGGATATTGCCGCACAATATCCTTGGCTTGTTGCCAAGTGATAGAGAATTCTTTCTTAAAGCCTTTGCTCTTAACATGGTGTTTTTTGTGGAACTCGGAAGCCTCTAGTACACTTCCTACCAGGAGCTGGTTAATTTCATTATTACCTTGCGCCAGAGGGCCTGGAAGACCTGTATGGGATCTTATGTAGGTTATATATAGTGAGTATCTCCTATTTCTGGTCTTTTGTTGTAGCTGAATAAATACTGATGTCAACTCAGAATAATGTTGAATTATTTCAGCACTCTCTTGTGTAAAACAACCCTTTCTGCATATTGAGAGTCAGTTACTATATTAAGAGGCTCTTGAAAATCTGACAACAACATGAGTATTGCACACAATTCAGATTTTTGAACAGACTTATAGGAACTATCAGTCATCTTGCTTACCTTATCTGATTTTTTTTTTCGGAGCTGGGGATCGAACCCAGGGCCTTGTGTTTCCTGGGCAAGCGATCTACCACTGAGCTAAATCCCCCCTTTTCTGATTTATATCCTCCATTTCCTGACTTACCGGCATCAGTGTAAAATGTAGGGGCTCCAGATATTGGAATTCCCTTTATTATATGAGGGAGGATCCTTTTAGTTCCTTTTATGAACAGAAGTCACTTGCTTTTAAGGTATCTGTGGTTAATCTCTCCCAAGTAGTTACTGCATTGTCTTTTCCAATGTTCATATTGTACCCACAAAGAGGCAATTTGTGCATTAGTAAAAGGTACCACAATTTCAGCCATATCCATTCCAACTAATTGTCGAAGTCTCAATTTTTTTTGAAGTATCAATTGAGAGACCTTCTCAATGTAGGTTTTCAGTTTCTTACTCTGTTTATGTGCTAAAAATATCC
Organism: Rattus norvegicus; assembly: GCF_021556685.1. Taxonomy (NCBI): domain Eukaryota; kingdom Metazoa; phylum Chordata; class Mammalia; order Rodentia; family Muridae; genus Rattus; species Rattus norvegicus. The sequence continues at coordinate 29,722,202 of NC_141555.1, read as the reverse complement.
ATTTTAAGATATAATCTTCCCTCTGCATGAAAATTCCTGTAGGGGAATGAGTAGAGGATAAGATGACTAATATGCAGGCCATCTTTCAGTAAATACAATCTAGATGTGTGTCCTGCAATTTCCTTTCTACCAAAGCTAGCTCTTTCTCAGCCTCAGCTCATAGTTTCCTTGGGCTATTTAAGTCTTTATCGCCTTGTAACGTTTGAAATAAATTGCTCAACTCTTGAGTGGTCAAGTCAATCACAGGCCTCAACCAGTTAGTATATCACAGTAGTTTCTGAAAATCATTAAGTATCCTTAATTGCTTTCTTTTGATTTGCACCTTTTGTGGTGTAATCCTTTGTAGATTTATTTTATACCCTAAATAATTAATAGAATACCCCCTTTTTATCTTCTCAGGGGCGATTCGTAATCCCTAGCAAGCAAGGTAAGGTTTTTTTCACTTCATCAAACATTCTTTCCAGGATATTTATATCTGAATCAGACAATAAAATGTCATCAATGTAATGATAAATAATTGATTGGGGAAATTGTTTGTGAATCATCTCTAATGGGCTGTACAAAATATTGACACAATGTAGGGCTATTCAATATTCCTTGTGGCAGGACTTTCCATTGATATCTTTTTATGGGGCGACCTCTATTGAGGGTAGGCACTGAAAAGGCAAACTTTCCTTATCGCCTTCATGTAGAGGAATAGTTAATAAACAATCTTTTAAGTCAATCAGTATAATAGGCCATTCCTTAGGCAACAAAGAAGTCAGTGGGATCCCAGGCTGCAGGGAACCCATCAGCTGAATAATCTTATTAATTGCTCTGAGATCTGTCAACACCCTCCATTTGCCAGACCTTTTTTTAGTGACAAATACTGGAGAATTCCAAGGGCTGGTGGACTCCTCTATATGTTTAGCCTCCAGCTGCTCTTGGACTAGCTCTTCTAATGTCTGTAGTTTTTCTTCTGTCATAGACCGCTGATCAATCCAAATGGGTTGGTCAGTCAGCCAACTTAGTGAAAAGCTGTTGTTGTCTTAACAGCAGTGGTTCCTTGTGGTAGCACTAAATATTCGGCCTCTGCTGTATCTTGCTTATGGAAAGCTTGGACCGTCTCTAACTGTATTTGATAACATTCCCTGATTGATTTAATGTTTTTATTAGGAGCCTGATGAATTTCAGGTCCAGACCCTGAAACTGACGGGAAATTAATTTGCGTTTTCCACTGCTGTAGTAGGTCTCTTCCCCATAAGTTAAAGGCTATATCATCCACATATGGCCTTAATTTTCCTACCTGGCCTTCTGGTCCTATACATTTAAGCCACTTGGTGCTTTGTTTTATTTGGGATAAAGTGCCAACACCTTGAAGCTGCATATCCACTCCTTGAAGTGGCCAACTAGTGGGCCAAGATTTTGGAGAGATGAAGGTAACATCTGCTCCAGTATCAACCATTCCTTGAATTTTAATTTTGTTTACCAGTATTTTTAGTTTTGGCCTATGATCGTCCTTAGACGTTGGCCAAAATATTCATTTTTCGCTCCCTTTGAGGCTTTTGGAACTGTCCATAGGACTTCCCTCAGCCTCCTCTGGCTCAGAACATCTATTTTTGAAGTCATGGCATTTAACTGTTCTGAGTAAGAGAACTCTCCCTGCCTGGCATTGGAGCCTGCAAGAGGCCCCCTGGGAGTTTTTTGGCAGGATGTGCCAACATCTGTCTGTTTTTGCTCTACATTGCTTAGTCGAATGTCCACCTCAGCCACATTTTTGACACATTCCAGGACGCATAGTCCCCCTTTTGGTATTACTTTGTTTTTTCTTGCAGTAATATCAGAGATGATACTGCTCACCACAATTAAAACATTTGAAATCTTGGGTCTTCTCTAGCTGCCCAGTGGCAGCTTGTCCTATCACAGTCGTATCAGGAGAACAAGATCCAACAATAGCTGTATATCTAATCCACTCATCTATTGGTGGGGATCTAGCCTTCAGTGGTCTGATTACTTACCTGCATTCGGTATTTGCATTTTCAAAGGCTATAGACTCAATTATCGCCTTTTTGCTGCTGAATCTGATACACTCCTTTCCACAGCTGAGGTAAGCCTTTGTAAAACGTCAGGGAAGGTTTCTTTAGGACCTTGGATTACTTGAGTAAATGTTTAAAGTCTTTTCCCTTATTCTGCAACTTTGTCCCAGGCCTTTAAGGCTGACGATCAACACTATGCCAGAGTTTCTTCATCATATACAGCCTGCACCTCTTCTTCAGCAAAGAGGCCTTCACCAAGCAGTTGATCTGTGGAAATCTCTCTGCCCCTAGCGCTATTTTGTCGTGCTATTTCCCTCACTACTTCTCTCCACCACGAAATTCATTGTAAATTTTCAGCAGGCTCTAGAATTGCTCTTACCATATCTTTCCAGTCTTGGGGGATTACTCTATTTCTAATAGCCCAAGACATTTGCTCATCTGTGACATAGACTAGGGGAACTGATAATTGGAGGATTTTTTTTTGATCTGTGACATATTGTAATTCTGACTCTTGCCAGAGTATGTCCTGTGCCATGGGAATCTCTCTCACTTATTTTTCTTCATTTCAGGAAGTCAGTTGCCCTACGATATTTAGACATAGCACCTCCTCTGATGTGTGATGTGAAGTGAACCATTTCCAAAGAATGTCACTGAGATGGGGTTGACAAGCAATCACCTTCTGCTACAGTAAACCATTCCTCGTCTTGCATGTCGCCTCGGCTCTTCCAATGCACTTCCAAATGTGGAATTTGTTTTTATACAAATGGCTAGCACTGTAACTACATTTCAGTGCTTTCTTTATTCTGTCATTAGACTCGGGCAAGATTTTCAATTTATAAGGTATGTTTCAGTCTAGGTCTCAGAAAGTTTTTTATGTCAACTATAACATCAGAAACTTCCAAATCTACCCCTAAAACATGAATTGGGTTAAGGAACCCAATGAACCTTTTATTATTTTGATCATTCTTACAAAAAATTTCTCTTCCATCAAACTAATACAGACATGAATTGCACTGTTATTGTGTTGCCACAGTGTCCCCTACTGCATTGCACCTAGACAGAGGGTTCACAATAGGCCTGCTCTGTAGCAATTCACAATGTTGCATTTCCAAATACAAAAGAATCCCCATCCCCTCTCCTTGAGTTTCTCACTATCAAACATTCTGTTCTATTCTTCAAATCAAAATTTATTATAGGCCACATATTTACTGAAATCATCTTGAACATTTCAGCATTTTAAAATATAAACTTTATAGCAAAGAAACAGAAGGGCACGGGATGTTAACATTTGGTAACTAAAAAAACAACAAACTTAAAAATATACATAATGAAAAATGGGACAAAACTATTTCTAACCATGCAAGTTAGCACTGATATATACTGAAATAATCACCACTATTTTTATATCAAATATTAATTTTTATTTATTTTTCAATATTTATGCCGTTTTAATTTCTGATTATGTGGAATCAGAAAAAGAATGTATTATTCTTTAACTCCAAGGAAATAAAATAACTTTCCTTCTGATACATAACCATGAATATTCTACATTCTCATGAGGAATAAAATAGCATATACGTAAAATTATTGTGTCTGTATATAGATTAGAAATTAAGTCTGTTATAAATGTAAAGTTGAGACGAGAACTTACCTTACTGTGAAAGGTGAACTAAGCTTGAGTATCTCCTCTGAACAAAGATGCATCATCATCCTTTCTCATGTGTAGGTCAGATTTATAGACACCATTGCTAAATTTTTCTTGTAGGAACATGAAAAAAGTGAAATTAGTGTCTCAAATTATTATCTTATTTCAATATAAACTATGTAGACATCCTGGAAAAATATACTGATACATTTAAACTTCACATCATTCCTGTTGTGGTAAATAAGTTTGCTTTTAAAAGAAAAGTTGAAAGGGAGTTCAAAATGGATTTAAGATAAGAGTAACTGGTGTGCAAGTTTCATGACATCATTGGGTACATGACTCGATGCTGGAAAGTTGTATTCTAGTTACCCATCTGTGAAGTGTGACATATACATGTGCACACTTATATGCAAATAAACATAGAGATGCACACAAATTCATCCATGAAGGCACATGCACTACAAAAAAACATATACTTTCAAAGGTGGTTTTGTTTTGTTTTGTTTTATTTGCTTTGCTTTCATTTACTAGTAATGACTAATGCCTTTAATTATACCATAAAATCTGAGAAGGGGCTGACAAGTAGGAGGCCAGAGCTTCATATGTGAGAGCTTCAGAGCAGTTAGTACAAGGCTAACGTGGAAAACATGAGAAGTTTTCTCAAAATCCTAAGAGCTTGAAATATAGATCAAGGCCTCCCTGGCACAGAGTAGGTTATGGGTTTGCTCTTCACAACTGAGTTTTTTCATTCAAATTTCAGATACTTCTCTATTGAATGATTTTCAAATAACCAAATTGTGATTAATTTTTGAAATAGTTTTGTGTTCAAATGTACATCTTTTAAACTCTATCCTTTATCTCTGACTTTCTAAATCAGAAAAAGCATAGGAACATTCAATTATCTGGCCTTATATGTTGTATATTTTCTTTTTAAATGTTTTTTTTTATATAGCATTATAGTGTTCCTGGGATTTGCAGATTCTCTACTTGGAATATTAGGGGATACAGACTTGAACCTTTGGGTCAGACCTTTACTGGTTCTTTCAAACAATTTACTATTCCTCTTTCAGTAGACATAAGGACCTGTTGCTGATCTGTGGCTAAGACTGGGTGTGGATTACAATAGTGTCGATATCCTTCTCCAATGTGAACCCATACATGTCCCTTAAACACATTCTTGAAAGATTGTTTCTAGTTCATGGAATTTTCATTAGATAGCTACATTCTTTCATTTTTGGACGATGTTTTTTAAGAGTATTCTGGCATTTATGTCAATTTCTATCCTCATGGGAAATTTCTGTTTCTTCTCTGGATACTTCTAGGAACTGTGTTTCTGCTGAGAGCCGTGTTCAGTTTGGTCACCTGGGTTCAGATATCTTTTTATTTATCATGTCTGACATTTGTTTGGTTCAGTATTTTATTGTTCTCATTTTACAATTCCTTCATTGTTATGACTGCATACTTTTCTCTTCCTATTTTGACTTTTCCTCCTTTTAGTCTTCAGTAGATCCATGGATCTTCCACCTGCATGGAGCCTGGGTATTGCTCATCACTGTTTCTCGTGTATGCGCCGTTCTATAGAGTTAATAGTTTTCAATGTCTAAGAGTATAGATTCTAGTTTTTGGTATTTATGAAAATTGCAGCGATCATAAGTTCTAGAATAACATGATATCCTTACCTATTCATTTTTTTAGTTTTTCTGGAATGATTAAATAAACAATTTATAGAGAGTAACAAGCATTAGAAAAATGAATATTGTGAACATATTTCTGCAAGAGGTCTCATGTATTGATGCAGCTGCAATAACGAGATATGCCATTCTCTGTGACTGCCCCCACATCTCCCTTCTCCTTTCCCAACAGTGATAGTATTTACTCATTTATTTTCCTTCTCCCCTTACATTTGTTCATTCATTAGTTGTGTGCTCAAATGCTACAGTATTCTAGTTAGTTGAGAGGACAATTTTCAGAAGTGACTTATTAGCTTCTGCCATGTGGGTCACGGGGATTGATCTCAGCAGTTCAAGTTCAGATTGGCAAACAACCACCCTTAGCAAGGGAACCTTTATGCAATCCCCAAATTTAATTTTCTAATAATATCTGAGAGCATTTCTATGACTTCAGAATTAGTACCTTCATTATTTTAATGGAAAGTGATTATGTGGGAATTGATTTTGTACATTATAACCACAGTGCTATAGTGCTACCCATTCTTCTATTTTATGCACTAGTCAATACATTTGTATAGGTGTTTTAAAAAACCTGCTTAGCCAACAAGCACAACCTCTGCTGATAATATTACATAGCTTCCTTATGTTGATGGCTATGTCTCTGCATCATTTTATGCTCACTGTTTTTGCATACTGATTTCTCTTTAATTTATATTTATGATGCACATCATGGAGACCCTTTTGTTATGGCTGTTTGGTTGATAGTAATTTTCTTGTTATTATTTCATTGGGGACACAAACACTTACCAAACATTCACATATTTATATTTCTACTGTATATTTTTCTCTGGTGATTTGACTATACTATTTATGGTGCAGTGGAGAGTAATCTCTAGTGAAGTAAAAGTCAAACAGTGTTTAAAAAATTGACTACCTCTATTCTTTTTATCTATCACTTATTTTCATAGTAAGAAAAAAGAAGCCTCTCTCATCCTAGTATTTGCTCTTACTTACATAAAAAAATAATTAGCAAATTAATTAAAATTATTTTAGAACAGTAGTTTTTCTAAGCTTATAATACCTAGATATAATACTTTAGCCATGTGCTTTCTTAACTCTCATGCATACTATAGAGTAAATATATTTAGTGTGCTTGAGAACTCCATATAAGAGGCTACAAATATACCTCAGCTGTTAAAGGCTTTTGACCCAATCTAAATGTCAATGAAACTGAAATTAGTCACTATATATTAGGTGTTTGCATTGAAATAGTCAGATATTAGCACTTTGTAATTCTCTACATCATATCAGGTCTAATTATAATGATAGTGAATCCATCCAATTACAAAATTCACTATTATATCTAATACCTTATTTGAATTATTTAACATGTGTTTTGGTTTCATCTTCAGATTCTATACCAAAGGAAGCATAGTTAGGAAGCTCTCCTATAATCAAATAGAAACATCTTCTGTGGTATTCTGGTATATTAGTATATTATCAAAATTGGTTTCTTTGGTTCATTTACTTTGGAGAGATCTTATCTCAGCAGAAATGCTGAAATGAAATATAAATTAAATAAATTCACTGAATAAAATATAAATATTTATAAAACATAAATGATATAGTAAAATGTTATAAAACACAGAAATAAATCACAAAATTCAAACTCAGATTACCCACACCAAACACCCAGCTCACTGAAAATAAAGACCATGGACCCATTCTATAAGTAAGTACCTGTGAGCACATGCTTGACAAGACTCTAAGTTCTTTCTCTCCCTTTACATTAAGGGAGCAGAGGTAATGGTTTCCCCTAAGTTCTCATACTTATCCATGGTTCTGGTTAAGATGCAACGAAAAATCTAGAATGCCTGTTTATTGAAGATTAGGTTTTTTTTCTTATTTGCATCCTTAATGTATCATAATCAATGAAATTCTAGATGCTTAGAGAAGATGTATTATATAAATAAATGATGAAGATTCAATTTAAAATTATATTATGATTATTAGAAGAATTTTCCACTCAATTTCAGAAGCAATTTAATATAATACAGACTCTGCCATTCTTCTCCAAAGATTCCAGTCAGGATGTGTCTTAATACACCACACTTATTCAAGTGTATTTTGTATCTATTTGTATCCACCTCCCCATGACAGCCACCTCAATATATATTTCATATACAGGATATGCCTATCCTGATATTTTCATTTATTTGGATGATACTATTAAAAAGATACAAGCTCCCTGTTTCTGGCTGCACCCAGAGATGACATAGTACAACAGCTGACTGTACACAAATTTGGTGGGGGAGAAAGCTGGACTCCCAGTATCATGGACAATTCTGAGAACTTAGGGGAAACCATTTCCTCTGCTCACATTCCTGTGCTGAGAGGGAGCTGCTTAGAGCCCTATGGATAGAGGAACCTAGGTAGAGTAAGGGAGGCGATCCTTCCAGTATCTTCCTGTGTCCAGAGATGAAAGCCAGTGGCCAGAAATAGTAACACAACTGAGAACACAGGTTTTCCCAACCCTTCTTCTCCAAGCCTTCAGGCTGGAGGCCTCAGGACACAGAAAACAAGAGTAGTCTGGGACAGGACACTTCCTGTTTCTGCCTGCACCCATTGCTGATCTGGTTCTACATATCTCTGTACCTACATCTTGGTGGGTGAAAAGAAGTCTATAGGAACAGTGACAAAGAGTTTTACAGGATGGTCAAGCCACTGTCAGTGACAGCAAGACCACGAAACACCAGAGAAATCCTGATGACAAGAGTCAAGCACAGGAACCTAAGCAACAGAAACCAAAACTACTTGGCATCATCTGAGCTCCCTTAACCCAAGAAAGCAAATATTGGATATCCCAACAAACTGAAAAAGCAAGATGTGGATTCAAAATTATTTTTCATGATGATGATTGAGGACATTGAATAGGGTCAAATAAAACTCTTCAAGAAATACAGGACAACATGGGTAAAAAATAGAAGCCCTTAAAGGGGAAACAATAAATTCCTTCAAGAATTACAGGAAAACACACTCAAACAGATGAAAGAATTTGAAAAGTCTAGGATCAATAAGGTGGGAATAGAAGCAATAAAGAAAGCACAAAGAGAGACAACCCTGGAGGTGGAAAACCTAGGGAAGAAATCAGAAGTCATAGACAGAAGCATCAGAAAGAGAATACAAGAGATAAAAGATAAAAATCTCAGGGGCAGAAGATACTGTAGAAAACATTTACACAACCATCAAAGAAAAGGTAAATCTCCAAAAGCTCCTAATGGAAAACAACCAGGAAATCCAGGACACAATGAGAAGATCAAACCAAAGGAAAATGGTTATAAAAGAAAGCAATTATTCCCATATAAAAGGTCCAGTAAATATCATCAAAAATTATAGGAGAAAACTTCCCTAACCTAAGGGGAGAAATGCCTATAATAATAAAAAAATCATACATTTCTCCAAAAAGCTTGGACCGAAATGATATTTCTCCCTTCACATAATAGTCAAACAACAAATGCACAAAACAAAGAAAGAATATTAAAGGCAGTAAGCAAAACAGTCAGGTAACTTATACAGGCATACCTATATGTATTACACCAGACTTCTCACGAGAGACTATGAAAGTCAGATCCAGAGTGGATATTATAAAACACTAAGAGAAAATAAATGACAGCCCAGGATACTATACCCTGAAAAACTTTCAATCAACGCAGCTGGAGAAACCAAGATATTTTATGATAAACTAAATTTACACAGTATATTTTTACAAATCCTGCCCTACAAAAGATAATAGATGGGAAATTCCAACATAAGGAGGGAAATTACACCCTATAAAAAGCACGAAAGTAATCCTCTTTCAACAAACCCAAAAGAAGAGAGTCACAGAAACATAATTCTACTTCTACCAAAAAATAATTACAGAAAACCACAATAACTATTCCTCAATATCTCTTAACATCAATGCTCAATTCTCCAGTAAAAAAGACATAGACTAACAGACTGCATACATAAAGAAGAACTAGAATTTTGTTGCATAATGGAAACACAGCTCAGTGACAAAATCAGATAGTATCTCTGAATAAAAGCCTGGAAAACAATTTTCCAAGAAAATGGTCTGAAGAAACATCCTGGAGCATACATTCCAGTATCTAACTCAACCAAAAGTTATCAAAAAAAAGATAAGGAAGGACACTTCATTTTCATCAAAGAAAAAAAATTCCACCAGGGTCATTTCTCTATCATGAATATCTATATGCTACATCCAACGGCACCTAAATTTATAAAGGAAACTGTAATACAGATCAGGCTAACAAAATTGTAGTGGGAGACTTCAACAACCCACACTCTGCAATGGCCAGGTCATGGAATGGGAAACAGAAGACACAGCGAAATTAACAGATTTTGAACCAACTGGATTTAAGAAATATCTATATAATATTTCATCCTTGAACAAAAGAATATACCTTATTCTCAGGAACTCATGGCACATTTTCCAAAACTGCTCATACAGTTGGTCATAAAAGAGGCATCAACAGATACAAAAGAGTGAAATAATCGCATGCATTTTCTCACACTACCATGACCTAAGGCTGGACTTCAATAACAACAAAAATGTCAGAAAGCCCAAATACACATGGACATTGAACAATATTTTACTCAGTGATAATTTGGTAGAGGAAGAACTAAATAAAAAAATTAAAAATGTTTTAGAATTTAAGGAAAAGGAAGGCACAAGCAACTCATAGTTATGCGACACAATGATAGTATAGCTAAGAGAAAAACTCAAAGCTCTGAGAGTATCCAAAGTGAAACAGGAGAGAGCATACATTATTAGCTTGACAACAAATATAAAAGCTTAATAACAAAAAAAGGAGATACACCAAAGAGGAGCAGAAGGCAGGAAATAATCAAACTCAGGTCTGAAATCAACTAAGGAGAAACAAAAAGAAGTCTACAAAGAATCAATTAAACCAGGACCTGGATCCAAGGGTAAATCAACATGATACATAAACCTGAGCTAGCGTGACAGAAGGGCACAGAGAAAGTATCCAAATAACAAAATCAGAAATGAGAGGAAAACAAAACAACAGGATCTGCAGATATTCAAACATCATCATACCGTATTACTGAAATTAATATTCAAGAAAAGTAGAAATTCTGGATCAAATGATCCATTTTCCATACAGGGAGCAGTTACCAAAATTAAGTTAGGGTCAGATAAAATATCTAAACTGTACAACGTATCCTAAAAAATTAGAAACAATTATTAAAAGGCGCCAATTGGGAAAAGATCACAGGACCAGATGATTTTAGTGGAAATTCTATCAGGACTTCCTAGAACCAAATACCACTATTGTCCAAATATTCCACAAGATACAAACGGATGAACACTACCCAATTCCATCGATGAAGCCACAGTTATGCTTATACCTAAAGCACACAAAGGCCCAATAAAGAAAGTGAACTTCATATCAATTTCCCTTTTGAACATTGACAAAAATAGTCAATCAAATCATTGCAAAACATAGCCATGAACACATCAAAATGATCACCCATCACTATGAAGGAGCCTTCATAACAGGAATGCAAGGAAAGTTCCATATGGAATTCCATCCACATAATCCACTAGATAATCAAACTGAAAGATAAAATTACATTTTCATCTCACTAGATGCTAAAAAAGCATTTGACAAAATAAAACACCCCTTCACAGCCAAAGTCTTACAATCATAGGAATTCAAGGCCCATACTCAACAACAGTAAGGTAATGTACTGCAAACCAGTAGCCAAAAGTCAAACTAAATGAAGAGAAATTTGAAAGTTTCCCTCTAAAATCAGGGACTAGACAAATCTATTCATTCTCTCCCTACATATTCAATATAGTACTCAATATGTTAGCCTGACCAATTAGACAACAAAAGGAGGTCAAAGGGATACAAATATTAAATGAAGAGGTCAATATATCACTATTTGCTGGTGATATGTTAGTTTACTTGAGTGACTCCATAATTTCCACCAGAGAACTGCTGCAGTGAAAAATAACTTCAGCAAAGTCCTGGGCAAAGAATTAACTCAAACATATCAGTAACCTTTCATGAATATACAGACCAAGAAATGAATTAGGTCAATGACACTCTTCACAATAATCACAAATAAAAAAAATACCTCCGTATAACTCAAACCAGGCAAGGGAAAGTGCCGTATGAAAAGAACTTAATTTCTCTCAAAGAAGAAAATCTCAGAAGATGGAAAGACTTTTCATGTTCATGGGTTGGCAGTATTGATATAGCAAAAATGGCCAATTGCCAAAATCAATCTACAGATTTAATGCAATCCCCAAGAAAATTTAATCAAAATTCTTCATACAGTTAGAAAGAGAAATATACAAGTTCCTTTAGAATAAGGAAAAAACAAGGAAGTGGAAACTATTCTCAAAATAAAAGAAATACTGTGGAAATAAACATTCCTAACCTCATGTTGAATATCCAGCAATAGTGATAAAAATTATATGGTATTGGTACAGAGACAGGCATGTAGTACACCTGTGTTGGTCCATCTAGATGTCAGTATGTAAATTAATGTAAATCCATCCATTCTTAACACACTGTACAATGCTGAAGTCCAAGTGGATTAAGGGCATCCAGAAAAAAGAGATATACACAAAGCAGTAGAAGAAAATGTGGGGAAAAGCTTGAACACATGATAACAATGGAAAATTTCTTGAACAGAACTCCAAACCACTGGCTTATGCTTAATGATGAAGAGTTGACCGATTGGACCTTGTAAAAATGCAAAGTGTCTGTAAGGCAAGAAACATGGTCATTATGACAAAATGGCAACTAATAATTTGAAAAAAGATCTTTGTCATCCTATATCTGAAAGAGAACTAATATTCAATATGTACAAAGAACTCAAGAAGTTATACTCCAGAAAGTCAAATAACCCTATTATAAATGGGGTACAGAACTAAACAAATAATTTTCAGCAGAAGAATTTTGAATGTCCGAGAAATACATAAAGAAATGTTCCACGTCATTATTCATCACGGTGATGCAAATCAAAAGATACACCAGGCAGAATGACTAAGATCAAAAATTCAGTGAACAGCAGATGCTGGTCACAATGTGGAGAAAGAGGAAGACTCGTCCATTATTGGTGGGATTGAAATGAGGTATAATATTCCGTAAATTACTCTGGGCTTTCCTCAGAAAATTGGATAAGTAATGCTGAGTACTTAGCTCTTCCACTCCTGAGAGAGCTCCTCATATTCCCAAATGATGCCCCAACATATAACTGGGACACATGTTATACTATGTTTATAGCAGCTGTACTCATGATAGCCAGAAGCTAGGAAGGACCCAGATGATTTGACCACTTAAATGATTACAGAAAATGTGATTCATCTACATAATTGAGTGCAACTAAGTAATCAAATACAATAACATCATGAAATTCATTAGCAAATGAATGAAACTATAAAATACCATCCTGAATGAGGCAACCAAATCATACACACATGCAAAAAAAAAAACAAAAATAAAACACACACACAGACACAAACACACACACACGCACAAACACACACACACACACACACACACACACACACACACACACACACACACACACACTACCCCAAAATCTTGAATTACCCAACACACAATTCACATACCGCTTTAAGTTCAAGTAGAAGGATGAACCAAGTAAGGATGGTCTGTCTTAAAAGGGGAAACAAAAATATTCTAGGACATGATATGGAGCTTAAGTTGAGAGCAGAGATTGAAGAAATAGCCATTCTGAGCCTATACCCCCTGGGGATCCAACCCACATACGTACAGTCCCCAAACTTAAACAATATTGCTGATGCCAACAAGTGCCTGCTTACCGGAGTCTGATATAGCTGTCTCCTGAAAGGCTCTTCGAGATCATGACAAATACCGAGGCTGATGTTTCCAGCCAACCATTGAACTGAGAACAGGGTCCTCTTTGGAGAAGATAGAGAAAGCATTAAAGGCGCTGTAGTGCCTTGCAACCCAGTAAGGACAACAGTGGTCACAAACCAGATCTCCGTGGGACTGAAGCACTTCCTAAAGACTGCACATGGACAGACTGGTGGCTCTAGCTGCATATGTAGCAAAGCATGACCATGTTCTATACCAATGGGAGAAGCCCTTGGTCATGCCAAGGCTGGACCTTCCAGTAAATAGAATGTCATGCTGGGGAGGCAGCAAGGGGATGTTTTTGCGGAGGGGAAACACATTTGAAGAAAACACGGCAGCGGAAGTAGATAGGGATAGGGCACTTATGGATGGAGTCCACACACATACAGCCTTTACACTTTTCTATGCCTTTAACAGCTCAATGGAAAGGCCACTTCCTAACCTCTGACTGGCTAAACTATTCCCCACTTATATTCCCACGTTATTACTTGCTAAAATCTATATCCCATCTTTCTTGCCCTGGACATCATTGGGCAGATCTCCTGGGTCTGCTTATTCTCATGCTCTCTATGTCAGCTGCTTCTCTGTCCTGAAAGTCTGTCCTGGAGAATATCCATGCCTTCGTGCTCTCTGGACCTTTGTCCAAGCATCCTGAAACTCCTGCTCTGTCTGCCCTGCCTAGACACTTGCTATCAATATATCTATTTTCCAATCAGAACCAATTGAGACAGGGTCCCTGATTCATAAGTTCAGGACACTATGAGAAGCATGAGAATAAAATCACCTACATTAACTATTTGTATGTGATTTTCTGGGAACAATATTATCCAAATCAGAAAGAGATACTTGTTAAAGTACTAGAATCATAGAAAATATCAAGTAGACACATAATAATTATAATAATGATAATAATAAATATTAACAATAATATATAATATAATAATAAAAGTGATAATAAAAATAATAATTACAATAATTATAATAAATAATAATAATAAAATCATCATCATCATAATCATCATCATCATCAAAGCCTAACGGAACAGAGAAATAAAAATACAAAATCTGTGAAGGAAAAAGACTACGTCACGTAAAGTTGAGCACATGAGACTAACAACTGAATTTTCAATGGATATTCTAAAATATAAATGGGCTTGGATCACCTTTCAACACGTTTTTCAAAGAATACAGATACTAGCCTAGAATATATTACTGAGCAAATGTATCATCCACATCAACACAATAGGAGAAACTTTACATAGCATAATCACCAGGAAGTCATGTCTCTTCAGCAATCTTAGTCTAAAAATGGAAAAACACAATCTGAAAATAAGGGATATTATCAAGAGGACAGAAATGGTAAATAACCCTGTAGTAATTCATCGGATGAGGAAAAAAGTATGTGGCAATAACAAAATAAAAATGACCCATAAATACTCCTCATTAATAACGCTAAGCATAGGGGTTGGGGATTTAGCTCAGTGGTAGAGTGCTTTTCTAGCAAGTGCAAGGCCCTGGGTTGGTCCCTAGCTCCAAAAAACAACAACAAAAAATAAAAAGAAATAATGCTAAACATTAACTGTCCCACACCAATAATATACAGGCTATCAGTTTGTATAAGAAAACAGGTTTATTTCTCCTGCATACAAAAAGTACATTTGTTTTAGGTACAATTGCATACTCGTGTTTAGAATGCAATTGCCCATATTTCTTTTTTTTTTTTTTCTTTTTTTCGTAAGTATATTTATTGTTCATTAGTTTTTTATAAAAATCTAGAAGATTTTCTGTTTAATTTTAATAATAGAATTTTCATTTAAATGTATTTTTTTTTCTTTTTTGGGGGGTTGGTGTTCCCCTCCCCTATCCTCCCGCCATTACCACCCTCCCCCCAACAATCACGTTCACTGAGGGTTCAGTCTTAGCAGGACCAACGGCTTCCCCTTCCACTGGTGCTCTTACTAGGATATTCATTGCTACCTATGAGGTCAGAGTCCAGGGTCAGTCCATGTATAGTCTTTGGGTAGTGGCTTAGTCCCTGGAAGCTCTGGTTGGTTGGCTTTGTTGTTCATATGGGGTCTCGAGCCCCTTCAAGCTCTTCCAGTCCTTTTCTTATTCCTTCAACGGGCGTCCTGTTCTCAGTTCAGTGCTTTTCTGCTGGCATTTGCCAATGTATTTGCTGTATTCTGGCTGTGTCTCTCAGGAGAGATCTACATCCGGCTCCTGTAGGCCTGCACTTCTTTGTGTCATCCATCTTGTCGAATTGGGTCGCTGTATATGTATGGACCACATTTGCAGCAGACTCTGAATGGGTGTTCCTTCTGCCTCTGTTTTAATCTTTGCCTCCCAATTCCCTGCCAAGGGTATTCTTGTTCCCCTTTTAAAGAAAGAATGAAGAATTCACATTTTGATCACCGGTCTTGAGTTCCATGTGTTCTATGCATCTACGGTAATTCAATCATTTACTCTAATAGCCACTTATCAATTATTGAAAAGGATGTGTTTTTTCTGTGGTAGTGTTACCTCACTCAGGATGAATCCAGTTCCCTCCATTTGCCTATAAATTACATAAAGTCATTGTTTTTGATAGCTGAATAGTATTCTTATTTGTAGATTTTCCACATATCATGAGGCAATATTTATTTGCTAGAAAGCATACTGTTGGGAGAACATTATTTTGTAAATTTAATTCATCTTTTTTCATTAGTTTTATCTGAATGAATATTATTTGGTAATATGTTTAAATTTTTAGGTAACTGTGTGAGTGTGTGTGTGTGTGTGTGTGTGTGTGTGTGTTTGATAATTCAACTCTAATATTACCAGGAAATTGCTTGAGTGAAAATGACACTGAGAATTTTTGTATATATTTTATATATAAACTTTATATATACATATATACATATTTATGTATTTATATATATCATATAGTGTATATATACTTATATATATATGAATATATGTTCTGTATATTTTTTCATAGCATTGTTTAGATATGTGTACTAGATTAAGCTTTCTAATTGCATTTTTAGCTTTTTCCAACACTAATTTTATCTTATTAGGTGTCTAGAAAGAAATACATGGATGCATGAATCATCTCAACGTCAAATGTCGGTACACTCAATGTTATATCTTCCTTTTAAACATGATTGTTCATCTTTGGTCCATATAATATATATATTTAATTTACTCTTTTTATATTAGAAATGTGTGCTACATTGCATATATGTATTTGTTGATAACTTTCTCCTGTGAACAAATTTTAAGAATAAATGACTTATGTTCATTAGTATAAAATCTAAGATCATTGAGTTTTTCCCGAAATCAAATGCCATAATGCATAAATATAAGAATCATTTTCTGACTGTGCCTATTAACAAAAAATATTTGATATACAAATCCTATAAACATATTTTGATATTATCCATTAAAGTTTCTTCAAGGTGTTGTCCAAATTTTAATAAAGGAAGTCACCAATTATGTCAATAAATTTTTCATTCTATATTCCTTTAAATTGTAAAATATATTTTTATTTAAATAAGTCATAAGAAAAAGGAAAATGTTATATAGACAGCAAAAGAGACCAAAAAAATTAGTGCCAAACTCTAATATTTGTTTCAATATCAGATATTGCAAATGATAATTACTGTATTATTAATTTAACGAGATAAGATATAATTTTTTTAATAATTTTTCCTGAATATTTTATCTATTTACATTTCAAATGTTATTTTCTTTCCTTTTCCTCCCGTAAGATCCCTGCCCGTCTTCTGTGAGGATGTGCCAATTCCCACCAATCAACTTCAACCTCAATGCTCTGGCATTACCCTACATCGGGGATACAAGCCTTCACAAGATTAAGGGCTTTTCCTTCCAATGATGTTACACAGAGCAATCCTCTGCCACATATGTGGCTGGAGACATGGGTCCCTCAATCTGTACTCACTAGTGGGTGGTTTAATCCCTCGGATTTCTTGTGGGTCTGGCTGGTTGATATTTTTGTTCTTCCTGCGATTTTGCAAACCCCTTCAGCTCATTAAGTATACTCTCTAACAACTTCATTGAATCCCCTTGTTCAATCCAATGTTTAGCTACAATCATCTTCACCAGTGTCAGTAGGGTTCTGCCAGAGTCTCTCAGGAGACATCCTTATCTGACTCCAGTCAACAAGGACTTGTTGGCATCAGAAAAAGTGACTGGTTTGTGTGACTGCATATGGGATAGATCCACAATGGGGCAGTCTCTGCTTGACACTTTCTTCAGTCACTGCTTAACTCTTTATACTTGAATTTCCTCCCATGAATATTTTTTATCCCTTCTAAGAATGAATGTAACATCTGCATTTTGGTCTTCTTCCTGTTTGGGCTTCACATGACCTGTGAATGATTTCTTATGTATTCCACACTTTTGGGCTGATACACACTTACAATAAATGTATACCATTTGTGTTCTTTTGTGACTGGGTTAACTCACACAGAATGATAATTTCTAGTCTATCCTAAGAATTTTATGCAAGCATTGTTTTTGATAGGTTAGAAGAACACAGGTGTGTAAATGTACTATATTTCATTTATCCATTACTATGTTGAGGGAAATCTGGTTTCTTTTCAGCTTCTGGCTATCATAAAAAAGAAAGGTTGCTGTCAACCTGTAGCACCATTTGTCCTTTTTATATGTTGGGGCATCTTTTGGGTATATATCAAAGAAATGGGATTGTGGTATCCTCAGGTATTCCTATATCCAACTTTCTGTGAAAATTCCAGACTTATTTCCAGAATGGTTATGCAAGCTTGCAATCTGACCAAAAATGGAGGAGTATTCTTCTTTTTCCACCTCCTTGCCAGAATCTGTTGTGAATTTCTTATCTTAGCCATTCTGAGTGGTGTGCTGTTTACCTCAGAATTTGTTGATTTGCATTTACCTGATGGCTAAGGATGTTGATATTGCTCAGTAGAGAATTATTTCTTTAATGCTATTCACCATTTTTGAAAGGACTATTTGAGATTCTGGAGTCTAACTCCTTGAGTCTTTGTATAGTTTGATTTTAGCCCTCTATCAGAAGGAAGATTGGTAAAGATCTTTTCTTAACCTATTGATTTTACCTTTTTCCAAATACCAGTGCCCTATGACTTAAAAAAGCTTTATGAAGTCCCATTTGTCAATTCTCCATCTTGGAGCAAAGCCATTGGCATTCTATTCAATAAATTTCCCCACTTTTTCTTCTATTAGTTTAAGATTATATGTTACTTGTGGAGAGACTTGATCCACTTCGACTTGAGCTTTGTACAGGCTGATAAGAATTGATTGATTTCCATTCTTCTACATGCTAACCTCCAGTCAAATGAGAACCATTTGTGGAAAATGTTATCATTCCATTGGATGGTTTCGGTTCATTGTCAAATATCAAGTGGCCATAGGTATATACCTTCATTTCTGGGCCTTCAATTATATTCCATTGATCTACCTGACTGTCTCTGTACCATTCCCATTCAATTTTTATTATTATTGTTCTGTAATACAGTTTGAAGTCATCGATAGTGATTGCCCTAGAAGTTCTTATATTGTTGATGAACTTTTTCATTATCATGGGGTTCTCATTATTACAAATGAATTTTCAAATTGCTGTTTCTGACTCTGTGAAGAATTGAGTTGGAATTTTGATGGTGATTGCCTTGAATCTGTTGATTGCTTTTGGCAAGACTGCCATTTTTACAATGTTAAACCTGCACATGCATGAGCATGGGAAATTATTCCATCTTCTGAGATCTTTTTCAACATTTTTCTTCAGAGACTTGAAGGTCCTGTCATACAGAACTTTCACTTGCTTGTTTAGAGTCAACCTGAGGTATTTTTTATTATTTGTGACTATTTTGAAGGCTGTCATTTCCTTAATTTCTCCTCAAAGTCTTTATCCTTGAAGTATAATTCTACTGATTTGTTTGAGATAAATTCTTTATCAGCTGAAGGAGTATTCTGGTGGAATTTTGGGGATCACTAAAATATACTATCACATCATCTAAAAATCGTGATATTTTAACTTCCTGCTTTCTATTTTTTTTCCGTTTTGCCTCGTATTTTTGTTTAATTTTTGTGTATAAGATTTCCAGTACTATATTGATGGGGTAAGTAGAGTATAGGCAACCTTTTCTGGTTCGTGATTTTTGTGGTATTGCTTCCAGTTTCTCTCCAGTAAGTTTGATGTAGGCAATTGGTTTTTTTTTTTTTTTTTTTTTGGTTTTTTGTTTTTTGTTATTTTGTTTTTTTTTTTGTAATGTTGCTTTTACTATGTTTAAGTATGTGCATTGAATTCCTAATATTTTCCAAGACTTCTAACATGAAGAAATATTGATTTTTTTAAATTTTTTTATCAGCATCTAAAAAGATGATCATTTGTTTCCCCCCCTCGGGAGTTTTTTTACATAATTTATTCTTCTATATGCAGACATGCAGAGGAACTATAATTTCTTGAAAATTCTGTCATTTTCCTATTTCATGGTTTTAGCATCTTTGTCAAAGAAAAAGTGACCATAGGTGTGTGCATTCATTTCTGGATCTTCAGGCTAGGATATCTGGTAAAATTTTTAATTACCATGGATAGAGAAACCAAGACATTCCATGACAAAGCCAAATGTACACAATATCTTTCCACAAATCCAACCCTACAAATGATAGTAGATGGAAACTTCCAACACAAGGAGGGAAACTACACCTTAGCAAAAAGTAGGAAATTAATCTTTCAACAAACCCAAAAATGATAGCCACACAATTGTAATTACATTTCTAACAACAAAAATAACAGGAAGCCATAGCCCATTTCATTTATTATCTCGTATCATCAATGGACACAATTCCCCAAATAAAAAGATATAAACTAAGAGTCTGAATAAGTAAAGAGGATCCAAGATTTTGCTGCATACAGGAAATACACCTTAGAGACAAAGACAGAGTATCTCAGGGTAAAAGGATGGAGAAAAATTCTAAGCATATGTTCCCAAGAAACAAGCTGGAGTAGCCTTTCTAATATTGAACATCATTGACTTTCAACAAAATGTTATCAAAAATGACAAGGAAGGGAACCATACTTGTCAAAGAAAAAATAATACTGAGATGAACTTTCAATTCTGAACAATTATGTTTCAGATGCAAGGACACCTAAATTCATAAAAGAAACATAACTATAGTTCAAAGCAAATATTGCACCACACACAATAAATTGTTGGAGACTTCAATTCTCCACTCTCATCAACGGAATATTTATGGAAACTGTAACTAAACAGATATAGTCAAAATAACAGATGTTATTTTAATAACTTAAAAAGTCCACATGGATTTAACAGGTATTTAGGTAACATTTAATCCTAAATCAGAAGAATATACCTTTTCCTTTGCACTTGATTGTAACTTCTCCCAATTTGAACATATACTCATTCACATAACAGGCCTCAAATGATACTAGAATATTGAAGTAATCCTAAGCATCCTATCTGATCACCATGGAGTAGGGCTGCTCTTCTATATTTTATTATTTTTTGTATTTGTTTATATTATCGATGATTTATTTACGTGGTATTTTTGAAATATCATCTTTCTTGATAGTTTGTCACTATGCATTAAAGACTGGGTTAAACCTAGTGGTAGTTCTTACATTTTTGCCTCTACAGTAGCAAGAGTGAGCTCTCCATTACAATGTTGGTTTATTTACTACATTTTGAGTTAACTCTTTGTGCATACATTGCATTTAATGTTTTCTGTTTGTTTGAATATATATTTGTATTATCTAACCTAACAAATTCGTAATTTTATAATGAAATTTTTAATTTCATAACTTCAAACTCTAACTTTTGATCTCATTTTGCTTATATTTTTTCTCCATTTTAAATGCATTTTTTCTTGGTAAATACTTTTCCCTCCATATGCATGTTTGTGCCTTTATGGGGTTTTGTTATTGTTCATCAATGGAAAAATTCAATTTATTCACTGCAGCAGCCATATATGAAGAATACAATAATTAATTAGCTATTTCAATAGGATGGATTACTTATTAAAAATAAGAATCTCTGAAACAAAGAACAGTGATGAATTTCACACGGCCCTACCCCAATGATCCCAACATGAAATAATGCCAGGTAGTGTGCTGTGTTCATGTGGTGGTTGGAAATAATTTATGGAAGAATAAAACCACATACCACAGAAAATTTAAAATTCCCTTTCCCCCTACTCACAGATATATATGGGATTATAGGGTGGTCAATACAATTAATTGAAGCAGAAGTTAACAATTATGTTGCTACAAGAAAGTGATGGCAAGGAAGAATTTTAAACTGTGGTCAACAATATAATTGTGAATATTTGTTCCCAAAATTGAGGGTTTTTCCCAGGACAATAATAGCTGGACTGAACCCAGCTTTTATCTATACAGCGTGGGGAACCATGGCCCTAATGGGATGATGAAGACAAAAAAAACAATAGCAAAAGGGTATATTAATAGAAGAAAACCATTAATGCAAACTACCACAAACAACTTTACGTTCTAACTAGAAAAGGCACCAAAACTTAAGTCACATTTGAGCACCCTATGTGAAGACAAAAGAGAGTGGGCCATGGAATTTGTGCCCTTCATGTTTTTCAAGTACTTTACAGAAACAGGAAACTCAGACTGCTTTTCCCTGATTTATTGAAGGTTTTTAGAGCCCTCATGTATTAAAATACCATTTGAAAGTATTGATAGCTGCTGTCTAGGTTTTGTCCAAATTCACAAACTTCTTGGACTAAAGTTCCAAAACGTAATTAGGCCCAACCCTGAGCTGTATATCTATGACAAGGCAATAATAACAGATATTTTTAAGTCCCAAGCACTAAAGAACTACACTATTCAGTACAGTGATCCAGTTTAATTCAAATACCTCAAGAGAGTAGGATGATACATCTAAAAAAGGGTTAGAAAAGTGTAGAAGAATCAACTCCTTCCTCGTGTATGAAAGCATTTACGGTTCTGCAGTAAGACCTAAGAGGCAGTACTCAAGTAGCAATGGGAAGAAAGAATTCAGGCAAGACAGTGAGGTAAACTAGCATGGTGAGTTTATGTAAAGAAATACTTAGAAATGAAAATGTCTTGTAAACTAAAAAAAGTTTTTTTTCATTATTTTCTCATTTGAATCAAAAGAGACATCCATGAATAATTCCCCTCTAAGTCTTCCATAAAACAGGTTAAAAAATTAATATAAACATTTATATGTTTGAAAATGAAACAAAAAAAAAACAAAAAACAAAAACTTGCGTATGTTTCAGAGCAGGATCACAGGGAAATGTAATGAATCTGTTCAACATGAAACCTAGAGTGGAAAGCAGGATCTAGAATTAAGAATCCCATGAGAAAGGGAGTGGAGTAGTGACAGGAACATGGCCAGGCCTGACAGATAAGGCTGGGCCCTTTACAGGGACAAGAATGAGGTAAGAAAATATTTCAAATAAAGCAGAAACTTTCCTTTCTTCTCACCTCAAGTATCTCATCCCTGAAAAAAAACATTTTGATATTAATACAGAAGAGTTATGGTATGTCACTCATTCCCGTTTCCTTTTAACCTTCTCTCCGTAAGTCAGGAAGTTGAACATTTCAAATTTCCAAGAAGAAAAATTCATCGGCAGGTATATGCATGTCCTGTGGACCGTGTGACAAACTGAAATATGTGAGGGCAGAGGAGGTGGAGACTGTCTCATTCCACAGAACAGAAATGTGACTGCTCAAGAAAAGAAGGGATAAGGCAACCATAACCGGTAAACTAGTTCTCATAACATTAAGCTTATTTACGTTATTCTTAACTATATTTAGTTCAAATCACTTTCCAGCTCAATCTTCATTTTGAATGATTTTGATCTATCCTGCAATGTGTCTGTACCATCTTCTCTTCCTAGTATTGGCTTTCTTCATGGGGATAATATATTATTGTGGCTGCATAGGTGATGTTTTTATTTCTATATATCACTCCCTTTACGTACTATATGTGTAGTATCATTTAAGGAGTTTCATTTGGAGAAGGAATGAATGATTGACCCAAAATAATTGTTTAAAAACTCTATTGAGATTATTTAGATGATATCAGGTATCCATTCTCTACATATAATTGCTTCTCTCCTATGATAAACAAACAAAAAAATTTATTCTAGCCAAAATAATCTCTATAATTTTAATATCTGAAAAAACAGAAGAACATTAAGATAATGTGGAATATTAGATCAGCTGAACTCCATGTTCATTTATTAAAGAATAACCAGAATCATTGAGACGTTTCTGGAACATAATATAGGAACAAAAAAACAAAGCATTGAACAAATAGTGGCAGAAGAACAGGGTCATTTTGTTAAATGTAGCTTACCTTCAGATCCACTGTTTTCTTTTATTTAGTAAAAATTTAATTTAAATACTCTTTTTCAGTGTTTTTCATCCTGTCATTGACTCTATTTTAAAGCTCTATCCCATAACTAGCATGATTATGAAACTTAAAACCAAGAAATTTGCGTGTGTCAATCACTTTCTGCATTTCCTTAGTTGTGGTTATTCTGTTCCCAATGGTCATGTTGTGTTGAATTCAGGAAGAATTTCTGTCTCATTTGATGAAAATTTTCTGAAAGCATATATTATTCATATTTGTAAAATGCTATGCATATGTTTAATAGTACTGGATATTATAGTTAAAAATCATTTGGATAAGGAATTTTTGCATGAATATTATAACACGCTAAAATACTAAAGAGAAAACGTAGAAGAGCAAGATATTTATTAAATATTATTACACTTCAAGAGTTTGTAACTTTACAAAATATGAGCAAATCACTTCTTTCTGTTAAATTCAAATTAATGAGCTATTACATTCTAATCAAACAGCTGTGTCAGCTCCCATAAAGTTGGAAAAATGCTATTTGCAATCCAAAATGTTTGCAGTAAGTAAATGGGCAAATTATATATCCGCATGTACTCAACAAGCATCTAATGTAAGCATAGGCTTGCTCTTAATGAAATAATTACTACCAGATATAATGTGAAAAAATACATCTATTTAAGTATTTTTTTTTGTTTTATAACAGCTATTAATTCATGGTCTGAGTAATGGGTTAAATCACCAAACCTTGAACAGTAAATAGGAATTTCTAGTGAGTTAGAGGTTCTCTCAAGCATCTCCAAGTAAATCGATCTAAAATATATTTCTTTAAAATTCTCCTAAATACACTTATCATGAAATATTCCACATCTCAGTAAATATCTCCAACATATTTTCATTTCCCCAAAACAAGACATTGTCTTTCTTTCTTCTGACCCTCGCGATAATCAGTCTACTACCAAACAATATAATTTACAACATAGCTATCTGATATGAATCTTTTTCTTTATCACTGACACTACTTCCAGATTGACTTCAAAAACATCCTTCAAATCATTCTGTGTATCATTTCATAATACATAAGTAACCAGAGTCCCTTACTTGGCACATAGAGAGTTAAACAAACTTATTTCAAACTATTCCATGATTTCTTAGACATTTTCCATTAATAAAAATTCATATCTCTCATATTGTTTCTGTAAGCCCATATGTGATATCTAAGCTTCAGCTTTATTTGGTCCTCTCTTCCATCACTTAATCTATACAAACTCTTTTCACATTTACTTTTTGTATATGTCAAGCTCTTTTCCTTTTATTGACCTCATATTTATAGCAATATTGCACGAAATATAGTTAATTATTTTTCATCTAATTTAACTTAGCTGTCACTTCCTTAGGACAATCTCCATGACCTTATTTCTAAGATAGATTCTTCAGTTATTTGCATACAATCAACTCCAACACACTGATTTATGCATTCATTTTTTTCTTTTTTTTTATATCATAATGCAATTTTTATAAGAGAAAGCTCATAATACTTTTTTATTCATTCCTAATCTACACCACTATTAAGGAGCCTGGTACATTAATGGAGACTGTTATTTATTTCATGATTCATTAAGTTGTAAAAATAAACTTTATACTATTCTTCATTTTAATGAATATGGATTCCATGCATTGGTTAAACAATCATGAAGTATTTATGTGAGTTCTTCAATATATTACAATTCAATGACCTGGATGACATTACCTAAACGTTTTTATTTGTCAACGATAGTCTATTTCATATTCAACAGCAATGCTTTTTTGACTGAGCAATTATCGCAGCTAGGAATACTTTTGACATGAAAGAAAAAGATAACTAATTTTAATTGATAGCACCCATGTCAAAATGCCAGCTGCGAATCATTTGTGGTCCCGTCTCTGAAAATACAAAGAAATGATCATTCCTAGGAACTTCCTGGTCACGGAGTCAAAGTTCTTTTGTGAGCTGTTTCAGTGAAAGATTAAAAACCAAGAGGACCCAAAGCTGTGTTTATAGAGTTGAACCTGTACCTCATCTCTCTCTCCCCAGATCCCACCAGGAAATGGCTGGACATCCAGGAGTGCTGACACACTGAGGATCACAGGAGAGACTACCACTTTTTAAGGGGAACTGCCAGGAGCCCTCAGAACCCATGAACAGAGGCGCAGTCTGTTACAGGATACTTCTGGTTTCTATCTATTCTATGTCGCTGAACCTGATCCACAGCTCTTGGTACACAAGATCTTTCAGGAGAGAGGTAGTGTCCCTGGAGTCCTGATGCATAGGCTCACAGGAGGATCAATCCATTGTCAGAGACAGTAAAACCAGCTAACCCCAGAGATAACGAGATTGAAAGAGGGAAGTATAATAGCCTAAGCTACATAAACCAAGGTTACATGACATCATCAGAACTCAGTTCTCACACCAACATAAGGCTGGATACCCTCAACACAACAGAAAATAAAAAGAAATGTTTTCACTTCAAATCACTTAACATGATGATGTTAAAGGATTTTAAGAAGGAAATAAAGAATTCCATCAAAGAAATACAGGACAACAGATATAAAGACAATGAAGCGCTTACAGAGGATACACAAAAATTCCTTAAACAATTACAGGAGACCTTAAAGAGACCATAGGCAAATGGATGAAACTAGAAAATATCATCCTGATGTAAGTAACACAAACACAAATAAATGCACATAGAATGCACTCACTTGTAAGTGGAAATTAGCCTAAGAGCTCAGAATATCCATAAAAAACTCATATATTCTCTGCAGCTCAACAAGAAAGGACAGAGTGACTGCTTCAATCCCAATTAGAAGGGGGAAGAAAATTATCATGGGAGGCACATGGAGGAAGGACCCTGTGAGGGAGAAGGGAGTTAAATGGAAAAACAGGAGAGCAGGATAAGATGTGGGAAGAGACAGGAGAGAAGCACAGAGGACCAGGAGAATGAGTATAGAAAGAAGGAACATTGGAGGATGGTGTAACCTCTAGAATGTCCCAGATACTAAGGATGCAACAGGTTCTCTGGACTCAACATTGATGACATTAGCCAACATCAACAACAGTGAAATTGAACCTGAAGACACCACCTGCAGTAGATAGACATTACCACAGTGTAAGGATGAGACCACTCACTCATCACTTATTAAATCAGAGTTATCAGTGTCTATTGAAAGGCAGGAGTAAATATGGAGCAGAGCTTGTAAGAAAGGCCATCCAGAGATCTGCAGACACCAAAGTGGACACTATTGCTGATGCCGAGATTTGCTTGCAAACAGGAGTCTGGTATGTCTGTCCTCTGAGAGGCTCTGGCAGCACCTGACTGATACAGATGCAGATATACACAGCCAACCATTGAAATGAGTCTACAGATTTCAATGGAAAATATAGGGGAAGGGATGATGGAGCAGAAGGATACTGTAATTAACAACAATATCATATAACCAGTCACCTCAGGGCTCCCGTGGACCTAAGCACCAACCATAGATTATACATGGTCTGGTACCCTACGTATTTAGTAGAGGACTCCCTCGTCTCACATCAGTGGATAGAGAAGCACTTGGTCCTTTGGATGCTTGATGTCCCAAGGAAGAGTGATTATAGAGGTGTAAGGAAAAAGTGAATGGGGCTTGTGGAGTCACCCTCTTAGAGACAAAGTGGAGGAATATGTGGAGGTGGGGTTTATGGAAAGGGGGTAATATGTGAAATATAAACAAATACAAGGTTAATAAAACTACTAATAAAGAAGTGGTTTTTTCCATACATTACTTTACTGCACAGGTTAGCTTGGAACATTTATTGTTGCCTAGATGCATATTTCTTCCTACAGTACCTGATATCTTGTTTCTCTGAGGAGTGTAGCCTTAGATCTTCCTCTTCATTCAAAGAAGGGATAACACTTAACTCTTTTCTCCAAGCAAAGGTGATTGTCGATATGTCTGTAAAAGGCAGGAGGCATTTGTACAATCTAACTGGGGTCAACAAAAGAATTATTTACAACCAAAGCTAGTAACGCAAACAGTTTGTGTTCAATCAACTTATCAGTATTGAAAGCATCCCAGGTCTTCTGGCCAGGCAACATGTGTATTCATGAAGACAAGAGACAGGAGCAGGGCACAGAACTGAACAAGAGTAATCAATAGTTGTGAGCCACCATGTTGGAATCAGGGTCTGAACTCACGTGGTCTGCAAGAGCAGTAACAGTTTTCAACTACCAAGACACTTCTCAAGTCACACACAATCAATGTTTATACAACCCCCCAAACACAGCACCACTTGATGTGTATAAATACACATACTAGACTTGCGGTGTGATTTATTTTTGTGAATGTTCAGTCAGTGTGATACAAACGATCTTGTATTCATAAATTTTGTCTTAGCCATTTTTACTTGGAGGTTTTCTTCATTCTCAGCTTTGGTGTTTACATTTATCTTCAAGAGACGAACTGCCCTGAAAGCCTACCCCCTCTAACTCCCCATTGGCTATGCCTGCCTTTCTTCACTAAGTTAAACACCACCTCAGACTCTACTCTTTCATTTTGTTCAGTGTAGTAGACTCTCCAAATCCATAAAATGGAATCCCAGATGCAGAGGGAAGAAGTTTTTCTGTTTGTTACTTTGTTTGCTTTTAGTTGCTTTTTCCCACTTCCACTGGTTTGAACTTGTGTCCCATTCAATAGAAGGTACTTAATTCAGCCAGCATTTTGAGAAGGGCTGTGGGTGGAGTGTGAAAAAAGGAAAATTACAGGAGAGAACTTACTGGGATTTTTATGATAGCTACAAATTGTTTATTGACTTGATTTTTCAGTTACACAGAACCCTGGACAGCACTGACTGGAACTAAAACTTCACATCTGACAATTTGTTCGAAGGAAAAAAAAAAGCCTTAAAGACAAAATTGATCCAACAATATAAGCCCTAAGTTGTAATGATTGACCCTCTATAAAGAGAAACATTAAACTTTTTTTTAAAAAGATGATTTTGATGTTTTTGTATAACAATTTTAGTCATTTCCTTTCTGTATTTCCCTTCCCAATTCCCCTCCCTCATCCTCCTCCCTCATTCTGCCATCATCTCCTACAGTTCTCCCTTGCTTCCTTCCCCATCATCCTCCGTCATCCCTTCGGTCAACACCTTCTCTCACGCCATTCCCTCTCCAATTGGGACCGAAATTCTGAATAAGTCCCCCCTCCTGTATAATGTCCCCTTTCTGCATGTAATACCTAAGTTTAATTAATTACATGAGTACAGAGGAATTAGACTGAACAACTTATCTACAGGTACAGGAATAAAGAAGGTAGTGAAGCAGAAATTTCTAGTTTCTTTGGAGACTCAACTGTGTCATGGATGTTGTTCTGGAAATTCTTAGGAAAGGATGTTTTGCTGAGAACAAACACATGGTATTTTTGGTAGCTGCGTGGGAAAAGGGCTTGTGATGTTTAGAAAGGGTAAAGTATAACCCTGGACAACAGTGGGCAACACCATCGAATTGGCTTACCGTGCCCCTCTTCGCTGATGCTCAATGGACTTTGATGACACTGTGGAATTGGTTAACCTTTCCTTCTCCACTGACCATTGTTTGTCATGACTTTGTAGAGAGAAAAGCACCAGAGAAATTCTTGTGGTGACATTGTGGTGGCTTCTTGCTTCCTCCTCGAACCCAGGCCAATTGGAAGAGCTCAACAATTTGTTCTGGGTTGAACTGTTCCTGGTGATTCTTGAATGGTTTTTGCAAGTAGATCGACATACCTCTGCTGATTCGAGACAACTGAACTGATATCCTGATGATGAAGATTGAAATCGTCCCAGAGAACTATTTCTATGAAGGTCCACAGGGTCCTTTATTTGCCCTATTATCCTTTCCTTTCCACTACCTCTGGTGATTGGTGGACTAGAGGAAGAATAAAGGGTTTAAGAACTCTTACTAAAGTAGGTCTTGAAAGATCTAAGCCTGGAGGATAGAACCACTCCTCCAATTAATGTTGATTGCTAAGGGAGGGGAGGGTATTTATGGACTCTCCCATCTGTAATGAAGTGTCGAGGGGTCCAGTCTTGTGCCAATGACCATAGCCGCCATCAGTTTAGGAATTCAATGACTAGGTCCAATCTAAAAGATATCCTTTTGCTGTCTACTTCCCCATCTTCTGGTTCTTTTATTCCTTCTACCCACTCTTTCATGATGTTCTCTGAACTGTGGTGGAGAAGACTTAGCTGTCCTATTTCCACCTGAACAGTTCAACACCACTGATGCCCAGCACTTTGTCCAGTTGTACGTCTCTGCCCATGGTAGTCAGAGGCTTCTCTGATGAGAGCTGAGTGCAATGCTGATCTATAGATACATATTGGACGTTTGGAAGGAAGTTTGAAAATGCATTTAGAATTAGGTTCTTTCATAGGGCCTATATCACCCTAACCATAGGTTCTTGAACAGTTTACAGAACCTGGTTTGTATGCCTTGTATCCAATTGGAAAGCCACTGGTTACTCCCATGACTGTGATGCCACTAACACACATCTTGCCTGACAGTTTAGCTTGAATGGTTCAACCCCGAGTAAGGTCGTTGGTGATTTTCGCCCACGGAAGCCTACATAGCACTTTCTTGAAAAAGGAAGGCAAGCCATTATAGAGGAGCCATCCACCTCAACTTCAGATTGACCCTTCTGTGACCTGTGACCAAAAGGATTCAGTATCCTCAGAAATAAGGTCTTACCATCAAGTTCGGGAGAGCTATGAAGATCAATGGCAAAAACCTGTAAAGTTGTGAGGGCTTTGTGATCTCGCTGGTCAGCAACTTTCCGAAGATATCCCACATCTGGCACTGTGATTTTTGCTTAATTTTGGTTTTCTGTTGCTCTGATGAATACCCTCACCAAGGCCAGCTTGGGAAAGGAAATCTTTATTTCATCTTATCTGTTCCAGCCCATCATCAAGGAAAACCAAGACAGGATTGTGAAATTGAAAATACAGAGATTGCTCACTGGCTTGCTTCTAAGCTCACTTTCAAATACATTTACAGAGTATAGATCCACTGGCATAAGCGGTGCTGCCCAGAGTAGACCAGGCCCACAGTAGACCAGGCACTCCAACATCAGTTACATTTAAGAAATGCCACCTAGATATTGTCAAGGCCAATCTGTTGGAGGAAGCTCCTCAACAGAGTTTCTTTCTTCCAAGAGTAGTCATCACAAGAAATCAATGAAAATAAAAAAAAAAGAAAAGAAATCAATAGCTTCAGGGATATCATGGCTTATCCATGGAGGGTGCCTCCATTTGAACTCAACAGTTGATCTTGTAGATATATTCGGTAACACAACGTTTTGTAACTCCTCTCACCAAACCCTGTTCTAACCTAATCACCTAAGGGGAGATAGAATGGAAAGTAAGTTTTAAAAAAATAATTGGAGCAGAAAGAAATGCTTCTTGGAAATAAAGCAATAAAGTAAGCATTTCTGCATCTTAGACCCTTTCCTCGCATCATCTGTGCAAAGATAATGAAAAGTTTTACGTTCCAGGTACAATAATTTCCAATGTTTCAAATCATATTAATAATACTGCTTATCATTCATAAAAAACATTGGCACTAATCGTTTTGATGTGTTTTTCTAACTCACTCCTAGTATAGAACTGATGAACTGGAATTGTTAGTCTGCTCATTTATACATGAGGGAACTGAGGTTTAAAGATCGAGCCAATTTCCAATACTCTAAGCTAATAAATGGCAGAGTAAGACAGCCGCACTTTCTCTGGCTTCATGGCATGGCCTCGTGAGATATGCAAGTCAGGGTACCTTGGCAGGGAATTCCCAGGATCAGTAGAGGGCAGCTGAAAGTTGTCTTGGATGCAAAACTGTGAGTAAGACACAAGTCAGCCGAGCCCCAGCTCAGAATTTCTGAAACAGAACACCAGAATATGTTAGAGAGCGAGGAGACTAAACTAAACATCTGGGAGTCCTCAGCAGATTGTACAGATCCAGGGCTGAGGGTTCATAAGTATGTTTATCTTTGTGGGGGTGGAAAGGAACAATTATTTAGATCCCCACCTCCTACTATGTGCTACTACAGTGGAGGCAGTGACTTATGTACAAGGTTTTTTCTTTTGTTCCGGTGTGTGTGTGTGTGTGTGTGTGTGTGTGTGTGTGTGTGTGTGTGTGTGTGCATACAAGCACGTGCAGTGTATAATGTAGGGAGTAATCCATTTTCTCTTCTACCTTATTCATTGTAGCAGCATTTCTCATCAAACTCATAGTTCACCAATATGACTAGTCTTGACAGCTATCTTCCTCTGGGGATCAGTCGTATCTCCCCCTCCCTGGACTGGGATTCTGTGTGGGTCACAAAGCCTACCCATCATTTACTTGAGACCTGTGAGCCATCTATTCAACTGCTAAGGTTCAAGTCCTGGTGTTGGACCCATCTCCTTTACTTTTTATTTCTTATGCTTTTTTTTTGTCTTGGTCATAATATCAGAACCAGGATAAGGTATGACTGGCTCACTCAAACATTCACTCAAATCCCTCCACACAAATGTGTTCTAATAAGGAGGAGGACCCTGCTGACTCTCTGTCCTTTAAAGTCTTACCTTAACAGATGAGTTAAAGAATGGGATTACCTTAGTGGCTGATTGGGGATGCTGTTGGTGATGTTGAGGGAGACTGGCAAATGAGGGGCCACAGCTGAGTCACTTAAAATAACAGAGACAAATCTGAGTGTGGTAGTGGATACATATATTCTCAATACTCCTGAAGATCACAAGTTCATATCCTGCCTGGGCTACATAGTAAGTTCAAAGGAAGATTGGGATACATTGTAAATCCAAGACCAGCCTGGGCTACAGAGTAATTCCATGGCCAGCCTGGGGTACATAGTAAGTCCAAGGCCAACCTAGGCTACGTAGAAAGTCAAAGGTCTGCTTGGCCTACTTACATGACTCTTCTCCAAACAACAACAGTTTTTTTTTTTCCTTTTTTGTTTCTATATCTCCTATTTAATCTACAACGATACCAGTGCTGTAGTTTGTGGGTGTGAGGGAGAACTTTCTTCATGTCTGATGGTCCAAGATCTCTCAAGCAGCATAGAAAACCAAACAGGGCAGCAAACATGTCTGTTTTTATTTTTTCAGAAAAATATGACACAGTTCAAGTGCAGTCTGAAGAAATGGTTCTAAGATGGGACAATGCCTCGGGTGACAGGGCTTGGATCTTGTGATAGTTACCTTGTGATAAAAACAATGATATTCTCAACCAGAGTCTGTGTTGGGAAAACAATGCAGTGCTTCCATTTCAACACTGCATAATCTCCATATGGCAACCCTGGAAATCTTGTCTGATATTAAACAGATTATAGGAGAGAGAAGTAGAGTATAAACACTGTCATTAAAAAGGGGTTGAATGATTTTTTTTTTAAATTTGTCTGTGGTACCAGGTTCAGTGTTCTGCATAAACTCTAAAACACGGCAATTTCTTTTTTTTTTAAATCGCCAAACAGAATGTACCTTATATTTTTCTATCTAGGTCTAATTGAGACGATGAAATATCATTCTTTGCTTTAAAAAAGAAAATTAATTGTGTTTCATTGTCTTTTTTTTGTTAATTTCTTATTTTTACTGTTTTGGGGTTCATTTTAACAATTATTTTTTCATTGAATAAATTATTTTCTTATTTTCTAGTGTAGATAAAAATTTAGGTTGCTGGTTTTTGTTTCTAATCTAAGAATTAGTGGTGTAAATAAAGTTTCGTCTTAGGAACTTCATAGTTATGTCTCACACATTTTTATAGTATGATTCCTATCTTCTTCTTTTTTTTACTGTTACATAGTTTCATTATTTCTTCACATATGTATTACTTGTGAATGTGTACTTTAATGTTTCTGGACTGGGAGTCTCCTATTGTCTCTCATTGAAGACTTCTATTTTAGATTTGTGTATTAGCAGAACACATCCCGAGGGGCTGGAGATGCAGCTCAGTGGACAGAGTGCTCACTTGTCTCTCACACAGCTCTGGGCTCCACCTACAGTACCTCATAAGCCTGATGTGCTATTACATGCCCATAGTCCCATTACCAGGAGGACAACCAGGAGTTCAAAATCATCCTTGGGTGTTTGAGGCCAGCCTGGGCTACATGAAACCTGTATAAACAAATATGTCCCACAGGAAATCATTTCTTAGGTATTTGCCACACTTTGTTCTTTGGTTTCTGAGTTTCTGAAAATTCCAGGGGTACTTGAAGGAAAAGAACATCCTGGTGCTACTAGGGACTGTCAGTCAGAGAAATTGGCTGGTGAAGCCATCTCATCCTAGCTGGTTTTCTGCCTGTTTCTGTTGCTGATGGGCTGATCCATGTCCACAGCTTTACTCATAATCGCCCTGCTTCCTTTTAGCTGTACCCATTCTTGCATCAGGCTGAGGCTGTAATGGAGTAGTAACACAAAGAATTGGGGTCTCCTTCCAGCCCACTGATTCGCTCAACATTAAGTTCTTTCTCTGTAGAAATAGTTTCTCTGTTGCACATTATAAGAAATAAATATGACACTCTTTTGTGTTTTATTTTGACACTGGGTTTCATTATGTAGGTAGGGCTGGCCTGAAACTCACTGTATAAACCAGGTAGGCATTGAACTCAGAGAGATCAGCTTGTCTCTGAGTGCTGGGATTAAAGGGGCATGCCTGGCTCCTTCTTTTTTTTTATTTTATTTTTAAGTTTATCTCTATGGTGTGTATGTGTGTGTGTGTGTGTGTGTCTGTCTGTCTGTCTGTCTGTCTGTGTGTGTGTGTGTGTGTGTTTGTGTGTGTGCATTATGACCAAAGAGTCCATCAGATCATCTGAACCCTGGTCTTCTGCAAGAACAACCAGTGTTCCTAAGCAGTGAGCCATCTCCCCATGCCCTTCTCCCTGCTCTAAACTCCACTTCATTGTTCATCTTGCCCAGACATGTCTTTAATTCCTACTCTTAGTGCTCTTAGTACTCTTAGTTTTCCTTTTAATTCAGTGAGTTCCTATTCGATTTTCTCTTGTTTCTTCTATTACCTCACCAAGATTAGGTGTATCCTTTTTTTTGGAAGTTTCTCATTGACAACGCTTTAATCCTGGCCTTAATATCATTGCTGACAATTCTGACAATGATTTTCTCTTGGTGCCACCACCAGTGAACTGGTTTTTCTCCTCTGCTTTTCATTTAGGGGAATGGTCATGGTGTGACATGATTTCCATTTTGACATCATTTGTCTAAGAAGTCAGAAGTCCTGACACTGTGGGTACAGTGGCTGTTTATCCTTCATATCCTTTTGGTGGTGTTTTGGTTTTTCTGGATTTGCCTGATTGAGTAAAAGGGATTATATCTCCAGTCCATACCTACAGGCATATCTTAGAGAGGTCAGGAAGAGTGGTTCTCAACCTTCCTAATGTAACTGTTGCAGTTTCTTGCAGTTTTCCTCTCCAAACAGAATGGGCCAGTACAAAGAAAATGCAACACAATTAATATGAAAACAATCTAGCATCTAGATTGGGCAGATCCACCCTACACTGTCATATTCCTAGCTCCCAAATCCCTCTTCCCTTGCACCTTTCATTTGCCTCGTCTCCAGCTTCTCCTTCTCCCATGACAACTCTCACCTTGCTTCTTTCCTATTTTTCCCTCACTCCTCCCCCTCCTGACTTCCCCCTTCTGACTCCTCCCCTCTCATGACTTCCCCACTCCTGACTCCTCCCCTCTCCTGTCTCCTCCCCTCTTGCTCCCGACTCCTCCCTCTGCCCAAATCTCGAGCTATTGCCTTTATTTTACTAATTCAGAGATAACTCCAAGGCAAATCACAACATTTCCCCCTTTTTGTCCAGTTAAGAAATCTTTTCCCTATACATATGTGAACTAAATATTATTACCATTCTGCAATTTATAAAAACAACAATACACTCATTACCCAGTGCATCAATTTTGTTCATTAACCATGTCATCTACACTAAAAACTATACTTGACTATATCCTGGTTCTAGATCCTATGCCACCTGAAAACTACCCTAACAGATTTATCATCTTTCTCAATACTAAACCGCTTGGGTTGTCTATGAGACTACCAGTCTCCAACCACATCAGAAGTCCAAGAATAATTAATATTACCTGAAAATATTGGAAGCACACAACATGACTTCCAAGCTTAGCCAATTTATAGAGACTGCTGATCACCTGGACAGTTTCCCTATTCCTTAATATGTCGGAGAAACAGTCTTCAGCCCCTGGCCCAGGATCATCTGACAGACCTTTGTAATGCAGATTTTGAAGGGCTGATAACCCTGCCTTGGTAAAGATTATCAGTCGACTATTCTGCATAATTTGTCCTTTTCTGGACAGTGTTTTGTCTGTAGATGAATTGAAGCAATTTGCTCAGTGGCTGTGTCACCACGATTTGAGCAACTCCAATGATGCTCAATTTCTTCTTTGAGTCTAAGGGGTCCAGTCAGGGGCAGACAAGTCTCTAGTCCAATGATCTAGAGAAAGAAATGTCCATAAATGGGTTATTCGGTGGACTTCTGATGCCCTTGAAGATTTCCTATCTACAAAGAAAGGTGACTGCCTTTCTTCAGGTTAGTGTGATCATATAAACAAACCATAACATAATTTTGTAATACTTGCCATTCTCAGGATGTATGTAATAACAGGTAATGAGAAATTCGTACTCAAAATGTTACTGGCTGTTTATAGACATTTTAGTCTCAGACAGTTTATACATGGAGACCTAAACATCCCCATATATACATCACCTATTTGTTGATTGTCCTAGTCTCCCTTTTGTTCTGTGTTGCCAAGGACTTCAAGAGGTCTCCCTTTGTCATGTCTGATCTTTATCAGCTTGGAAGGAACCCACAGCTTTTCTTCTCCTGTAGAAACATAGGAATAACCCATTCCCCAGCGTAACACATTTCCCATTTACCATTCTGACGTCAGAATATCCTTAATATAAGCAGGCTGGTTAAGTTCATTAGTCTTTTCCACAATCCAATGTCTTTCAGCACCTGTGCTGTTTTGTTCATAAGCATTTAAAAAATTTAAGGTTAATAAAGCACTATGTAGCCTATCTCTTGGAGTTTGTGTTGCTCCTTTTTTCTGTTAAGCATCTCCTTTGACTTTGATTAGATCTCTCCACAATCGCTTGTCCTGGAGGAATGTATGGCATACCTGTAACATGTTTTATATTATAATATTCAAAGAAGCGCTTAATCTTGTTAGAAATATATGCTTGACCATTGTCCGTTTTAATTTTTATAGGTATTCCAATTAAGGCCATAACATCTAACAAATGTGTAATTACAGAATCGGCCTTTTCTGACGCTAAGGCAGTTGCCCATTGAAATCCTGAATATGAATCTATATTATGGTGTATGTATTTCAGCTTACCAAACTCTGTAAAATGGAGAACATCCATTTGCCAAATTTCATTTCTTTGGGTGCCGTTAGGGTTCGTTCTTGTAGGCAATGGACTTTGATTATATAACGAGCAAGTAAGACATTGACTCACAATCTCCTTGGCTTTTTGCCAAGTGTTAAATATTTTTTTCTTTAAGCCTTTGTTGTTAACATGGTGTTTTTTATGGAATTCTGAAGCTTCTAGTACACTTCCTATCAGTAGCTGGTCTATTTCATTATTACCTTGCACCATAGGGCCTGGAAGACCTGTATGGGATCTTATGTGTGTTATATGTAGTGGGTAACTCCTATTTCTGATCTTATTGTAGCTGAATAAATAGTGATGTCAATTCAGAATAATCTTGAATAATTTCAGAAGTCTCTATGTGAAAAACAACCCTTTCTGCATATTGAGAGTCAGTTATTATATTAAGAGGTTCTTGAAAATCTGACAACACCATGAGTATTGCACACAATTCAGATTTTTGAATTGACTTATAGGGACTCCAAGTCACCTTGCTTACATTTTCTGATTTATATTCTGCCTTCCTGATTACTGGCATCACTGTAAAATGTAGGGGCTCCAGATATTGGAATTCCATTCATTATACGAGGGAGGATCCAGTTAGTTCCTTTTATGAACTAGGGTCGCTTGCTTTTAGGGTATCTGTGTTTAATCTCTCCCTAGAAGTTAATGCATGCTCTTTGCCAATCTTCATTTTGTACCCACAAAGAGGAAATTTCTGCATTAGTAAAAGGTACCACAATTTCAGCCGGATCCATTCCAAATATTTGTTGAAGTCTCCATTTTCCTTTAAGTATCAATTCAGAGACCTACTCAATGTAGGTTTTCAGTTTCTTACTCTGTTTATGTGCTAAAAATATCCATTCTAAGATATAATCTTCCCTCTGCATGAGAATTCCTGTAGGGGAATGAGTAGAGGATAAGATGACTAATATGCAGGCCATCTTTCGATAAATACGATCTAGATGTGTGTCCTGCAATTTCCTTTCTACCAAAGCTAGCACTTTCTCAGCCTCAGCTGATAGTTTCCTTGGGCTATTTAAATCTTTATTGCCTTGTAACGTTTGAAATAAATTACTCAACTCTTGAGTGGTCAAGTCAATCACAGGCCTCAACCAGTTAATATCTCCCAGTAGTTTTTGAAAAACATTAAATGTCCTTAATTGCTTTCTTTTGATTTGCACCTTTTGTGGCCTAATCCTTTGTAGACTTATTTTATACCCTAGATAAGTAATAGAATCCCCTCTTTATATTTTCTCATGGGTGATTTGTAATCCCCAGCAAGATAAGGTTTTTTTTCACTTCATCAAATATTCTTTCCAGGATATTTATATCTGAATCAGAAAATAAAATGTCATCCATGTAATGATAAATAATAGATTGGGGAAATTGTTTACGAATCATCTCCAATGACTGTTGTACAAAATATTGACGCAAGGTAGGGCTATTCAACATTCCTTGTGGCAGGACTTTCCATTGATATCTTTTTATGGGGCGACCTCTATTGAAGGTAGGCACTGAAAAGGCAAAACATTCCTTATCGCCTTCATGTAGAGGGATAGTGAAAAAAAAAAAAAAAAAAACAAACTTTTAAGTCAATCACTATAATAGGCCATTCCTTCGGCAACAAAGAAGACAGTGGGATTCCAGGCTGCAGGAAACCCATCAGCAAAATAATCTTTCTAATTGCTCTGAGATCTGCCAATACCCTCCATTTTCCAGACCTTTTTTTAATGACAAATACTGGAGAATTCCAAGGGGTGGTGGACTCCTCTATATGGTTAGCCTCCAGCTGCTCCTGGACTAGCTCTTCTAATGTCTGTAGTTTTTCTTCTGTCATAGACCGCTGATCAATCCAAATGGGTTGGTCAGTCAGCCAACTTAGTGAAAAGCTGTTGTTGTCTTAACAGCAGTGGTTCCTTGTGGTAGCACTAAATTTTCAACCACTGCTGTATCTTTCTTATGGACAGCTTGGACCATCTCTAAATGTCCTTGATAACATTCCCTGACTGATTTAAAGTTTGTATTAGGAGCCTGATGAATTACAGGTCCAGACCCTGAAACTGAAGGGAAATTAATTTGAGTTTACCACTGCTGTAGTAGGTCTCTTCCCCATAAGTTAAAGGCTATATCAGCCATACATGGCCTTAATTTTCCTACCTGAACTTCTGGTCCTATACATTTAAGCCACTTGGTGCTTTGTTTTATATGGGATAAAGTGCAAACACACCTTGATGCTGCATATCCACTCCCTGAAGTGGCCAACTAGTGGGCCAAGATTTTGATGGTAACATCTGCTCCAGTGTCAACCATTCCTTCAATTTCAATATTGTTTACCAGTATTTGTAGTTTTTGCCTTTGGTCCTCTATAGATGCTTTCCAAAATATTCGTTTTTCGCTCCCTTTAAGGCTTTTGGAATTTTCCATTGGACTTCCCTCAGCCTCCTCTGGTCCCAGAACATCTATTTTTGAAGTCATACCATTTAATTGTTCTGAGGAAGAGAACTCTCCCTGCCTGGCACTTGTGCCTGCAAGAGGCCCCCTGGGAGTTTTTTGGCAGGATGGGCCCCGATCTGTCTGTTATTGCTCTACATTGCTTAGTCGAATGTCCACCTCTGCCACATTTTTGACACATTCCAGGAGGAATAGTCCCCCTTTTGGTATTACTTTGGTTTTTCTTGTAGTAATATCAGAGATGACCCTGCTTACCACAATTAAAACATTTGAAATCTTGGGTCATCTCTAGCTTCCCAGTGGCAACTTCTCCTATCACAGTCGTATCAGGAGAACAAGATCCAAAAATAGCTGTATATCTAATCCACTCATCTATTGTTGCGGACCTTGCCTTCAGTGGTCTGATTACTTCCCTGCATTCGGTATTTGCATTTTCAAAGGCTAAAGACTCAATTGTCGCCTTTCTTGCCACTAATCTGATACACTCCTTTCCACAGCTGAGGTAAGCCTTTGTAAAACGTCAGGGAAGGTTTCTTTAGGACCTTGTATTACTTGAGTAAATGTTTAAAGTCTTTTCCCTGATTCTGCGACTTTGTCCCAGGCCTTTAAGGATGACAATCGACACCATGCCAGAGTTTCTTCATCATATACAGCCTGCACCTCTTCTTCAGCAAAGAAGCCTTCAACAAGCAGTTGATCTGTGGAAATCTCTCTGCCCCTAGCTCTATTTTGTCGTGCTATCTCCCTCACTTCTTCTCTCCACCACGAAATCCATTGTAAATTTTCAGCAGGCTCTAGAATTGCTCTTACCATATCTTTCCAGTCTTGGGGGATTACTCTATTTTTAATAGCACAAGAAATCACGATTTGTTTTACAAATGGTGAATGCATTCCAAAATTAGTTACGCTTTCCTTAAATTTCCTCAATTCTAACACATCCATTGGTTGCCATTCAAATTCTTCATATCCCTGTGGATGATCACCATCTGGAGGCCTTTGTTGTACAGTAACTGGATAGACTAAAGTTTTTTTCCTAATAACCTTAGGTTGGCTTTCCCTAATTTTATCTTCTGTCTCTCCCTGAGTTTTTTCTTTAGTTGTAATTTTAAATTCCTCTCTTCAAATCTGTACCCATGCTTCATATCTCTCCTGTCTTTCCCCCTGTCCCTTGATTTCCTGAATTCTCTGTTCAAGGCTTTGCTTCCAAACTTTGAATTTTTCTTTATATTGTACTTCTAATAATCTGCTATCCATTATCTTTTGATTGATTAATTTTAAAAAGTTATTCTCCAAGTCTTGCTTCCAATCCTCATTACTTTCTCTCTACTGTTCAGTATGACTTGTGTGCTGTTGTATGTTCTCTTCTAACATCCTTTCTAGTTCCTATCTACCACCTTCATTTTCATCATTCTGTCTCTTATTCTGATCTAAATAATTTCCTGTGTCTTCAATTATAGTGTTCCTTCTAGGCTAGATTGCCAAGAGTTAATTTTCTCTTTCTGTTGTTCATGTTGTTCCATAATTACCTATATCTTCTGTTCAAAGCCCTACTTCCATAATTTTAGCTTCTCTTTATGTTGTAATTCTAATATTGCAGCCTATGCCTTATTTTGAGTTGCTAGTTTTAATAAATTATCCTCTAGACTTTGTTTCCAGATTCTATCTCTATTTTCCTGCTGTTCAATTTGAACTTTGAGTTGTCAAATTCTTTTTTCTGGCGTCTCTTCTAGCTCCTGTTGCCAAAACTTAAGCTTATCTCTCTGTTGTTCAGAGTCATCTATATATCTCAGAAATTTCTGTTCTAGCATTACTTGTAATTTCTTTTCTAATGCTAGAAATTTGCTATCTAGGGCCCTGTCTTTTGAGAAGATATAGTAAATCAGAAGAATGAATATTGCAATACTGGTAAATTATAAAGTATCTATTTCCTCAAAATTCATAACCGTTAGACCATTCAAAATATCATTCCATAAGGCCCAAAAGATATCCATTGTGTTTCTCATCTTTAAGTATCAAAAGGTTATACATATCTCTTACATCAAAGTAGTACCTGATCCGTAGCCCTTTATACCTTTTTCTCCCTCCGCCTCGGAACACATGCAATCCTCTCGATTCTTTGTTCCCAGGGAGGGGCCTCTTTGGGTTCTCTCCTGCTTTGCTTGGTCCTGTGGTGATCTAAGGAATCCTCTTCAATGTGCCGGAAAGAAAACTCCCTCACAGGCAGTTGTGCTCTAGGTTTTCCTATCCCTTTCCTTGATTATAGATGATGCCATCGGCTGTA
This sequence comes from Rattus norvegicus, assembly GCF_021556685.1. Taxonomy (NCBI): domain Eukaryota; kingdom Metazoa; phylum Chordata; class Mammalia; order Rodentia; family Muridae; genus Rattus; species Rattus norvegicus. Next base: position 29,680,376 of record NC_141555.1, on the reverse strand, counting down.
GTTCTCTGTCTGAGCTTTGGGGCAGGGAGCCTCTCTGCAGTTTTCTGTAGACCCCCTCAGACCCAGTCAACTCCCAATCCACCAATACTCCTGCCTAGATCTCTATCAGAGCCCTATTCTGGGGGTGAGAGGGAAGTAAACTTTTATCTCAGGTTCGTTGAGTTCTAATGGATAAGTTGTGCGCCAGTTGTTGCAGTTGCCTCTCCAACACAAATCGGCCCATACAAAGAAAACACAACTCAATTAATGTGAAAACAATCCAGCGTCTAGATTGGGCAGATCCACCATACACTGTCCTATTCCTAGCTCCCAATTCCCTCATCCCTTGCACTTTTTATTTGCCAAGTCATCAGCTTTTCCTTCTCCCACGATGACTCTCTCCTTGCTTCTTTCCTTTCTCCTCCCGTGACTCCTCTTTTTCTCAGTTCAACATTATGTCTCTAAACTCTCCCTCTGCCACCTATCTTCATTCCTCCTCTCCCAACTCTCTCAAATGTCCAATCCTCTCCCCTCTCCTCAGGTTCTAATGGCTCAACTGTCGCCAACTGTCTTCTCTCACACTATTCTTTGAACCTCTTCCCCTCTCGCTCCCGACTCCTCCACTGCCCAAATCTCCTGCTTTTGCGTTTATTTTACAAATTCAGAGAGAACTCCAAGGCAAACCACAACAGAACAGTATTCATTTTACCCTCTAGGACCAATTAAAACTAAGCTTATTTGCCAAATAAGAGCAATCCACTTTGCAAAACACTACCTTTGTGTTTATCTTCAAAGTCAACTTCTTACAAACTTTTTTCCTCTTGGAACGAACAGATTTTGACAAAGAATGTTCGTTTCAGAATGGGAAAGCTTGTTTTGTCCATATACAAAAGTGTGCTTTTTACCTTCTAGAATCACTTAAAACTAAGCTTATTCGACAAGTAACAGCAATTCACATTGCAAATCACTAGCTGTGTTTTTATCTTCAAAATAAACTTCCTCCAATCTTAACCCACTTTGAACGAACAGAATTCGCCAAAGAATGTTGGATTCAGAATGGGAAACGCATGTTTTGTCTATATAGAAAAGTATGCTTTTTACCATCTAGAACCACTTAAAACTAAGCTTATTTGCCAAGTAACAGCAATTCACTTTGAAAAACACTAGCTGTGTTTTTTTATCTTCAAAGTCAACTTCCTACAAGGTTTTCCCACTTGGAACAAACAGAGTTCTTGAAGGAATGTGCGATTCAGATTGGGAAACATATGTTTTCTCCGTATACAAGTCTGCTTTTTACCTTCTAGAATCACTTAAAACTAAGCTTATTCGACAAGTAACTGCAATTCACATTGCAAATCACTAGCTGTGTTATCATCTTCAAAATAAACTTCCTGCAACCTTAATCCGTTTTGAACAAACAGAACTCGCCAAAGAATGTTCGATCCAGAATGGGAAATGCATGTTTTGTCTATATAGAAAAATATGCTTTTTACCATCTAGAACCACTTAAAACTAAGCTTATTTGCCAAGTAACAGCATGTCATTTTCGAAACACAAGCTGTGTGTTTATCTTCAAAGTCAACTTCCTAAAAACTTTTCCAGCTATGAACGAACAGAATTCGCCAAAGAATGTGAGGTTCAGACTGGGAAACACGTTTTGTCTATATAGAAAAAAATGCATTTTACCATCTATAACCAGTTAAAACTAAGCTTATTTGACAAATAGCAGCATTTTAATTTGGGAAACACTAGCTGTGTGTTTATCTTTAAGGTAAACTTCCTTTAAGCTTTTCCCAGTTGAACCAAACAAATTCGCCAAAGAATGTGCTATTCAGAGAGGGAAATGCAGGTTATGTCTATAGAGAAAAGTATGCTTTTTACAGCCTAGAACCACTTATAACTAAGCTTTTTCACCAAATAAGAGCAATTCATTTTGCAAAACACTAGCTGTGTGTTTATCTTCAAAGTAAACCTCCGACCAGCTTTTCCCGCTTGGAACAAACAGAATTAGACAAAGAATGTTCCATTCAGAATGGGAAATGCACATTTTTTCTATATAGAAAAGTCTGCTTTTACTGTCCAGAACCACTTAAATGAAGCTTATTTTCCAAGTGACAGCAAATCACTTTGCAAAACACTACCTGTGTGTTTATATTCAAAGTAAACTTCCTACAAACTTCTCCCTCTTGTAACAAACAGAATTCACAAAGAATGTGAGATACACACTGGGAAATGAATCTTTTGTCTATCTAGAAAAGTCTGACTTTTACCGTATAGAACCACTTAAAACTAAGCTTATTGGACAAGTAACAGCAATTCACGTTGCTAAACACTAGCTGCGTGTTTATCTTCAAAGTCAACTTCCTACAAGCTTTTCCCACTTGAGACAACAGAATTGGCCAAAGAAGGAGAGATTTGGACTGGTTAAAGCATGTTTAGTCTATATAGAGAAGTATACTTTTTACCATCTAGAACCACTTAAAACTAAGCTTATTCGCCAAGAAACAGCAATTCATTTTGTAAACACTAGCTGTGTGTTTATCTCAAAGTCAATTCCTACAAACTTTTCCTGATTGGAATGAACAGAATTCGCCAAAGAATATTCGATTAAGAATGGGAAAGGCATGTTTTGTCTATGTAGAAAAATCTGCCTATTAATGTCCCGAACCACTGACTTCTAAACTTATTTTCCAAGTAACAGCAATCCACTTTGCAAAACACTAGCTTGTGTTTATCTTCAATGTCAACTTCCTACAAGTTTTTACCGCCTGGAACAAACAGAATTGGCCAAAGAATGAGAGATTCAGTCTGGGAAAAGCATGTTTTGTCTATATAGAAAAGTCTGCATTTACTGTCCAGAACCACTTACAACTAAGCTTATTGTCCAAGTAACAGCAGTTCACTTTAGAAAACACTAACTGTGTGTTTATCTTCAAAGTAAACTTCCTACAAACTTTTCCCGCTTTTAACAAACAGAATTCTCCAAATAATGAGATAATCAGTCTGGGAAAAGCATGTTTTGTCTCTATAGAAAAATATGTTTTTTTTTTCCATCTAGAACCACTTAAATCTAAGCTTATTGGCCAAGTAACAGCAATTCACTTTGTAAAACACTAGCTGTGTGTTTATCTTCAAAGCCAACTTCCTACAAACTTTTCCCACTTGTAATGAACAGAATTCGCCAAAGAAGGGTCCATTCGGAATCAGAATCCCATGTGTAGTCTATATAGAAAAGTATGCATTTCACTGTCTAGAACCACTTAAAACTAAGCTTATTCGTCAAGTAAGAGCAATTCATTTTGCAAAACACTAGCTGTGTACTTATCTTCAAAGTAAACCTCCGACCAGCTATTCCTGCTTGGAATGAACAGAATTTGTAAAAGAATGTTTGGTAGAATGGGAAATGCATGTTTTGTCTATATAGAAATTCTGCTTTTTACCATCTAGAACCACTTAAAACAAAGCATATTTGCATAGTAACTTCAATTAATTTTTCAAAACACAAGCTATGTGTTTATCTTCAAAGTCAAGTTCCTACAAACTTTTCCCGCTTGTAATGATCAGAATTCACAAAGAATGTTCGATTCAGAATGGCAAACACATGTATTGTCTATATAGAAATGTCTATCTTTTATCATCTAGGATCACTTAAAACTAACCTAATTTGCCATGTAACAGCAATTCACTTTGCAAAACAGTAGCTGTGTGTTTATCTTCAAAGTCAAGTTCCTACAAACTTTTCCCGCTTTTAATGATCAGAATTCACAAAGAATGTTCGATTCAGAATGGCAAACACATGTATTGTCTATATAGAAATGTCTATCTTATATCATCCAGGATCACTTAAAACTAACCTAATTTGCCATGTAACAGCAATTCACTTTGCAAAACAGTAGCTGTGTGTTTATCTTCAAAGTCAAGTTCCTACAAACTTTTCCCGCTTTTAATGATCAGAATTCACAAAGAATGTTCGATTCAGAATGGCAAACACATGTATTGTCTATATAGAAATGTCTATCTTATATCATCCAGGATCACTTAAAACTAACCTAATTTGCCATGTAACAGCAATTCACTTTGCAAAACAGTAGCTGTGTGTTTATCTTCAAAGTAAACTTCCTACAAACTTCTCCCTCTTGGAATGAACAGAATTCACCAAAGAATGTGAGATTCAGACTGGGAAAGGCATGTTTTGTCTATGTAGAAAAGTCTGCCTTTTACAGTCTAGAGCCACTTAAAATAAGCTTATTCTCCAAGTAACAGCAATTAACTTTGAAAAACACTAGCTGTGTGTTTATCTTCAAAGTAAACTTCCTACAAACTTTACCCGCTTGTAACAAACAGAATTCTCCAAATAATGAGATATTCAGTCTGGGAAAAGCATGTTTTGTCTGTATGAAAATTATGTTTTTTTTCCGTCTAGAACCACTTAAATCTAAGCTTATTCGCGAAGTCTCAGCAATTTACTTTGTAACCACTAGCTGTGTGTTATCTCAAAGTCAACTTCCTACAATCTTTTCCCCCTTGGAACGAACAGAATTCGCCAAAGAATATTCCATTCAAAATGGGAAACACATATTTTGTCTATATAGGTAAATCTGCCTATTAACGTCCAGAACCACTTACAACTAAGAATATTTTCCAAGTAACAACAATCCACTTTGCAAAACACTAGGTGTGTGTGTATCTTCAAAGTAAACATTTGACCAGCTTTTCCCACTTGGAACAAACAGAATTCGCCAAAGAATGTTCGATTCAGAATGGGAAATGCATGTTTTGTCTATATAGACAAGTCTCCTTTTACCGTCCAGAACCATGTAAAACTAAGCTTATTAGCCAAGTAACAGAATTCACTTTGCAAAACACTAGCTGTTTGTATATCTTCAATGTCAACTTCCTACAAGCTTTTCACGCTTGGAAAGAACAAATTTGTCAAAGAATGTGCAATTCAGATTGGGAAATACAGGATATGTCTATAGAGAAAAGTATGCTTTTTACAGTCTAGAACCACTTATAACTAAGCTTATTCGCCGAATAAGAGTAATTCATTTTACAAAACACTAGCTGTGTGTTTATCTTCAAAGTAAACCTCCCACCAGCTTTTCCTGCTTGGAATAAACAGAATTTGCCAAAAATGTTCGATTCAGAATGGGAAATGTAGGTTTTGTCTATATAGAAAAGTCTGCTTTTACTGTACAGAACCACTTAAAACTAAGCTTATTTTCCAAGTAACAGCAATTCACTTTGTAAAATACTACCTGTGTGTTTATCTTCAAAATCAACTTCCTCCAAGCTTTTCCTGCTTGGATCGAACAGAATTTGCCATAGAATTTGCGATTAAGACTGGGAAACGCATGTTTTGTCTATATAGAAAAGTATGCCTTTTACCGTCCAGAACCAAATAAAACTAATTATTTACCAAGTAACAGCAATTCACTTTGCAAAACACTAGATGTGTGTATATCTTCAATGTCCATTTCCTACAAGCTTTTCCCGCATGGAACGAACAGAATTCGACAAAGAATGTGCTATTCAGATTGGGAAATGCATGTTAAGTCTACAGAATAAAGTATGATTTTCACAGTCTAGAACCACTTAAAGCTAAGCTTCTTTGCCAAATAAGAGCAATTCATTTTGCAACACACTAGCTGTGTGTTTATCTTCAAAGTAAACCTCAGACCAGCTTTTCCTACTTGGAACAAACAAAATTTGCAAAAGACTGTTTGGTAGAATGGGAAATGCATGTTTTGTCTATATAGAAAAGTCTGCCTTTTACCTTCGAGAACCACTTAAAACTAAGCTTATTTGCAAAATAACAGCAATTCATTTTGCAAAACACTAGCTGTGTGTTTATCTTCAAAGTAAACTTCCTACTAACTTTTCCCGCTTGGAACGAACAGAATTCGCCAAAGAATGTTACATTCAGAATGGGAAACGCATGTTTTGTCCATATACAAAAGTATGCTTTTTACTGTCCAAAATCACTTAAAACTAAGCTTATTTGCCAAGTAACATAAATTCACATTGCAAATTACTACCTGTGTTTTTATCTTCAAAATAAACTTCCTACAACCTTAACGCACTTTGAAAGAACAGATTTCACCAAAGAATGTGAGATTCAGACTGGGAAAGGCATGATTTGTCTATATAGAAAAATCTGCTTTTTACCATCTAGAACCACTTAAAACTAAGCTTACTTTCCAAGTAACAGCAATTGATGTTGCAAAACACTAGCTGTGTGTTTATCTTCAAAGTCAACTTCTTACAAGTTTTCCTGCTTTGAACAAACAGAATTTGCCAAAGAATGAGAGATTCAGACTGGGAAAAGCATGTTTAGTCTATATAGAGAAGTATGTTTTTTACCATCTAGAACCACTTAAACTAAGCATATTGCCCAGTAACAGCAATTCACTTTGTAAACACTAGCAGTGTGTTCATCTAAAGTCAACTTCCTACAAGCTTTTCCCGCTTTTAAGGAACAGAATTCGCCACAGAATGTGCTATTCAGATTGGGAAATGCATATTATGTATATAGAGAAAAGTGTGCTTTTCATAGTCTAGAACCACTTAAAGCTAAGCTTCTTCACCAAATAAGAGCAATTCATTTTTCAAAACACTAGCTGTGTGTTTATCTTCAAAGTAAACTTCCTACAACCTTCTCCCTCTTGGAACGAACAGAATACACCAAAGAATGTGAGATTCAGACTGGGAAACACATGTTTTGTGTACATAGAAAAGTCTGTCTTTAACTGTTTGGAACCACTTAAAACTAAGCTTATTGGCCAAGTAAGAGCAATTCACTTTGCAAAACACTTGCTGTGTCTTTTTCATCAAAGTCAACCTCCTACAATCCTTTCTCACTTTGATTCAACATAATTTGCCAAAGAATGAGAGATTCAGACTGGGAAAAGCATTTTTAATCAATACAGAAAAGTCTCCCTTTTACTGTCGAGAAACACTTAAAACTAAAGTTATTCGCCAAGTAACAGCAATTTGAAAAGAAAATTATACAAATTCTAGGTTTAGAAACATAAAATTAAAAGAGTTTGCCCCAAAAGCCACAAACTCAGGGCTAAGCCCTGCCGCCAGGAATAGCAGGCCATAAAGATAAAGAAAAGGAATGCAGGATCCAGCTCAGGCTATCGAGGACTGACCCATAAACCATCCAAAGACGTCCCCCCAGCTTACTCAGAGTCATACTTTAACCAGATGTCCTCCAGACCCTGATAAGCCCCTACTTGTGCTTTTCAGCCATTGTGTCCTACAGAGAGCATTCCAAGAAACCGGACAGCCCAAGCCTAACCAGAGGTGTTTCAAATACAAATGCTCCATCAATTTTGACGAACTTTTAAAAATAATGAGGACCTAAAGACCCTACCCTTCTCCTGATTTAGTAGCTCTGTTCCAGGAACCAGGGGGCCATAAAACCTTCTGGCGTCCCCTTATCTCCTGGAGCCATAAAACAATCTTGTAACTTGTGGTGCATTCCCCTTTGACATCCCCCATCCCCTGGTGCTCACAGCCTCTGCCTTTAAATACTCTTTTTCCCAGCCTCTCGGGGTCGACACCTCTGTCTCCTGCGTGGGATACGTGTCGGCCCGGAGATCTCTGTAATAGGTCTCCGTAATAAACCTCGCCTTTGCTTATTACATCCAAAATGGTCTCTCTGTGTCTGGGGTCCGCGATTTCCCAAGACTTGAGTAAGGGTCTCTCTGCGTGGGATCTTTCATATTTATGGGGGCTTGTCCGGGATCTGCGCGACTACCCCAGACTCCGAAGACCCCTTGGAGGTGAGTTGGATGTTTGTCTGAGTGTTTCTGTGTGAGCGGCGCCGCAATTGTCAGTCTGTGTCTGTCTCTGTTTTGGTTCCGCCGTGTGTGTATATATGTGTGTCTTAGTACTGGTCAGTGTTAAGAGGGCAGATGGGTATTCCTGCCCTGTGGTAAGAGGGCAGATGTGTGTTCCTGCCTTGTGCTGAGAGGGTGGATGTGTATTCCTGCCCTGTGCTAGGAGGGTGGATGTGTGTTCCTGCCCTGTTCTAGGAGAGTGGATGTGTATCCCCACTCAGTGCAGCTGCCTTTGTGGTTCGTGAGGACCCTCTGGCTGCGGAAGGGGGGACGCCCCGGGCCCGCAAGGCTGCAGCCCCTGGAAGACGTTCCACGGGCGGAGAACAGTCGGGAGAGCCCGGCTATGGACAGTCAGGAGGACCTGACTCTGGTTTTCTGGAACAAAGGAGATGGAATGCTCCTTTTACCTAGGCGGGAGTGGACGAGGAATCCCACTCCGTCAGAGGTCGAGTTCGGCTGCCTATTTAAATATAGGCACGGACAAGTGTGCTTAGTCGTTAGGACAAGAGGACACTCTGGAATCCTGTTGGGAGGTGGAATCAGATGGTCCATCTCATCCCAAAAGCAGCTAAGGTTAAGCTGCAGTTTGGGCCACGTACTGAAGGTACCAGGCATCTGTGAAAGTTGGTTATAAGATGCTTTGTCTTGATATTGTTTGTCTGGCTTGTTTTCTGTGGTATTGTCGAGTGTCTTTTTGGCTTTTGTTTCGTTTTTGAATTTTGGACTGACGACTGTGTTTGAATTTGGACTGACGACTGTGTTTAAAATCTTGGACTGATAACTGTGTTTGAAATCATGAAACTGTTTGCTTTGTTCGTCAAAGAGTTTTACTTGGTCCTCTTGGTGCTTAAGTTAAGAGTTAAAAATAATTTGCTTGAGAAAAATTGTTTTCTGCCAGGGAGTTTTGTCTTTCTCTCTTGAGCCTCCTCTCCAAGGAGAGAGGCGCCACCCTTTACTCCCCTTGATCAGCCTAGCTGCTGTTAACAGTTGTGTAAACAGACATTAACAAAAACCTTGAGGACAAAACTGCTCGTAAATAAAAAAGTTCCCCAGATTAGGCCTCCGGTATGAAACAAGTATAGTGAGTAAAAAACTTAATTTTATGGACCCCGCTCTAGTGGCGGTGTGTTGGTTGATAGCCAGTGTTAAGTTTTTAAAACATAGTGTTTTATCTGTGCTTGTGCTCCCAACACACAGTAGGGGGGAGCGAAACTAGCTGTGGAGCTGCTGCAGCGAGCATGGAGACTTCTCAAGTCTCACCCAATTTTTCTGGCTCTTCAGGAGCTGTTTAAAAGGAAAAGGCTTAAGGTAAAAAGAAACACTATAGAGAGATTTCTTAGTGAATTACTACACCTTGGTTCTCGATCTCTGGGAATCTCACGATGGACAGCTGAGATAAACTAGAAAAAGATTTAAATTTTGCTTGAGAGCAAGGATTCTTAAAGGCGGAGTTTCAGCCGGTATGGCACTTAGTGCGTAGCTGCCTAAAAGATCAGAAATGCTGTCAACAGGCTATAAAAAAGGGACAGGCTGTGTTAGAAATGCTACAGGAAAAATGATCTAAAAAGGCTGAGAGTGAGGTGGGGGAGGACTCTAAGAAAAACAAGAACAAGAAAGGAATTTCTGCTTTTAGTGGCCAGACCTTCAACTCTTGCTCACAGAAAGAGGGTGCTCATTAAGAGAAGTTCTTTAAGGAGCCTGCCTTATCTGCTGGCCCTATTCCAAGAGAGTAGCCAGTCTCCAGCATTAAATTACTTTTCTCACTGGTCATCATTAGCATGGAGAATGCCTTTGATCCTACCCCACAGCAGCCAGTTCCTGCCCCTGTGGTCGAAATGTCCCAGGTTGGGGGACAGAGAAGCCCCTAAAATAGTTTCAAAGAATCTACAACAAACTGTAAAGAACTTTGTTTTGTTTTGCCAGTTTAAATTTAGAATTCAGGCTTTGGCTGTGGCCGAGGTCAGGATTAATGTTTTCTTTTCCATGGGCCTTTAGCCCACTGAGAAAGTTTGGTAAAGGGCTGCTACTGAGGTCCTGAAAGCCCCAGGTGAACTGGTTACAATTCTTTTGTCAGCTGCTTAGTATCTAACACCCAGGTTCTAACGTCTCTCCATCCTTTTGTTATTAGTTCTTACTGGAAGCCTAGTGCCATTTAGAGGATGGGTCTCTTGAGCGATAAAGCCACTGAGCTGGCACTAAAAAAAAAAAGTACTCCTTAAGGGAAAATCTAAGTCCAGAGAGACAACCGGTAACAGATAGGCTGCCCCTCTGCTCACTTTTCTGTTTCACAGACACAAGGTGTTTTTGTCCCAAGAAAGCCTCCTGGCTTAGCTGTGTGACTAAATGCTATTTGCCCTCTTCAGTGGACCTCTATTCTCGAGATTCCCTTGTTTTCTCACTATCCCATTTGAGATGCTTGTTAGTAACTGTTACAGGTCTTCTTTACCACCAAGGAAAGACAGAATCCTACTAGAGGCCAGAAAAAGTGTTCCAGAGATGGATGGAAGGCCCTCACTTCTGCCTGCTCTCTTCAGACGCCTGAAGGTAGGGAGTGCTCCAGGTCTGCCGCCAGACTCCAAGGGTGGGTCTCTGAGGGGCTAGAAAGTGCCCCACCAATCTGGCTAAGATAAGGAAAGGATATAAAGAGAATGTTACAGAAATTTAAAGGGTTAAGTTGCTGAGAGTTAGTACATGTTACAGAGAAAGAGGTAAAAAGAACAGAAAGCTAGAGAAAAAAAGAGACAAAAAAAAGAAGAAGTTAGAGAGATAAAGAGAGATAAAAGATGAGAGAGGAACATATACTGGCCACAGTAGTTAGGGAACCTAGGAAGATAGGACCTGACAACAGAAGAGAATTCCTGGCTAAAGATCAGTGTGCCTAATACGAAGAAAAAGATATTGGGTCAGGGACTGCCCCAGAAAGAACAAGAGGGGACACTGGAGAGCCTCTTGGTGCTGGCTATACACAGAGATAGAAGGGAAGCCCGCCCAGTTGTTTTGTGGATACAGGGACCCAATGCTCTGTGCTCCTATGCCCCCCTGTGGGCCAATATCCAAAGACCTTGAGTGCAAGGAGCTACTGACAACGAACAATACTTATGGACTGCCCGAAGAACAGTGGACCTTGGCGTGGGCCGGGTAACCCACTAGTTCATAGTCATCTCTGACTGCCCCCATCCCTTGCTCATGAGAAAATTGCTCTCCAAATTGGCTTGCGTGGGCTGAAATGGCTGGATGAGGCCATGTGTATACATATCTATAGACTGTGTATGTGGAGCTTAAGACCTGTCTCAGTACACCAGTAACTGATGCTGGGAGATGAATGGCTTAGTGCTTTTCTGCCTGGAACACACTGTTCCTGCCAGCCGGGCACTAACAATTATCACCCAATCCAGGACTTAAACTGTGATAGAGTGGCTGATAGAGTGTCCAAAGATGGGACTACTGGTCAGCTGCCATGGACTAGATTCTCCACCGGTTGGGGACAATCTGGTCACCTTGCTGCCCAATCCGGACCTGGAGCCACCACAGCACGAGTGTCAAACACTGACAGAAGCACATGGGTGGAGGAAAGACCTCTGCGACTGGCTGATTGACCCCTGCTGAAAGCCGAGGACCTTGTCCACAGACGGGAACAGTTCTCTTCATGAATGAAGGTCAGAGACAAGTGGGTGCTGCCATGGTGGACAACACAATGTCATCTAGAATGGCTGAACCCCAACCCCCCCAGCACATCAGCGCCACAGATGTCTTTTCCATCTCTTAGATGCCCTGATGAAGCCAACAACTGTGAGTACTATTCATTGCTTAGGATATCAGGAGGAAAGAGATTCAGTGACATGGGACAGTAACAAAACAGATAAAGTGGCTCGAGAAATGGTTATACAGGAGCCTATCCTGGTTACAGGCCTACAAGAGACAGCCACTGGGAACTGAAATTGGACTAAGGGATGGCCTCACTTAGAATGTACAACAGAAGAAAAGGCCCAAGTTGTTTAAAAGATAAAAGGACAATGACACACTTGGGGAGAAAGCTATACTCCCCAGAGAACAAAGAAAAGACTCACTTTGCCAAATACAGAAATGGACTCATTTAGGAGATAAAAAGTTTGTCCAAGTAGTTAAGTGTATGTAATAGACTTTAAGATTTTAGCCAGAGAGGCAGTAGAAAATATAAGGTATGTCAATAAGTGAATGCTTAACAAGCAAACAAGACAAAGAGACCTAGAGAGTTTAACGAAAAGTCGAAGTGAACTTCACTGAGATAAAACCAGAAAAATATAATCACAAGTATCTCCTAGTGCTTGTAGATACTTTTTCAGGAATAGATAGAAGCTTTCCTCACCAAATGAGAGACGGCCTCTGCAATCATCAAGAAGATACTGGAAGAAATCTTCCCCAGGTCTGGAATGCCCAAGGTAATCTGGTCAGACAACGGCCCTACTTTTGTTGCCAAGGTAAGCCAGGGTGTGGCCAAGTATTTAGAGGTCGATTAAAAATTACATTATATCTACAGACCTCAAAGTTCAAGACAGGTAGAATAAATAAATAAAATTTTAAAAGAGACCCTAAACAAATTGACCATAGAGACTGACACAGACTGGGTGACACTCCTTCTCTCTTGCTCTCTTCAGAGCAAGAAATACCCCTTCCAGATTCAGCCTTACCCCCTTTAAGATCTTATATGGGGCCTCAGCTCCCCTGACTGTATTAGATGATGTTACTGAACCAACATGTCATAGTGCCATAGTAATAATGATTTGTGTGCCAGGCTAAAAGACCTACAGGTGATACAGAAAGAAATCTGCTCACAGCTGACAGCAGCCTATGCCCCGGAGACCCCTGAGACATCCCATCAGTTCCAGGTCGGAAACAGCTACACTGAGCCCAGACACTCGATCCTCGCTGGAAAGGACCATACCTGGTGCTGCTGACCACCCTGACAGCCGTCAATTCTCAGCCCTCACCAGCCGTGTACTAGCTGTTAGGGCTGAGAGCTGGGACCTAGAGAGAAATTCAGTCATGTTTGTCCTGGGTTCCATCGAGATAGGTGTGGGGATAGGCTTGATTTCTATTACAAATAATGTAACATTACATATGTTAGTACTCCTAACACTTCTTGGGACTGTGCCTCAGGGATCACAACCTATATAAGTTTAGAAGTTCTGAAAGACAGTCATGACCTTGGTGTATAGGTTCAGATAGTGTCCAGATTGGAATCCTGATACTAAAGACTTAGTAAGAGACAAAAAAAAGGAGTTGAGAATTACTTAGGGCTAGGGCTATCTAGGTGCTACAAGGGCAGCACAAGGACATCTGCTGTTGCCCTACAATACAAGGCTTATAGAGAATTCAGAACTGCCATTGATTCAGATATAAAAAGAATAAAAGACTTTTTAGCTGACCTCCAAGAATACCTAACCTCCCTCTCAGAGGTAGTCCTTCAAAATAAGAAAAGATTAGACCTGATATTCCTTAAAGAAGGAGCCTGTGTGCTACACTGAAAAAATGTTGCTTCTATACAGACCATTCAGGAGTAATTAAAGACTCCATAAATAAACTTAAAAAAAGGTTAGACAAAAGACAGACAGAAAAACACATCAGAGATTGTTCGAGAGCTAGTTTAGTAGATCTCCCTAGATGACTACCCTACTCTCTGCTACAGCTGGGCCATTATTAATAATTTTCTTGGTTTTAGTCTTTGGCTCCTGCGTGACAAACAGGTTAATTGCTTTTGTTAAAAATTGAGTGGGTGCTGTGCGGTTGATGGTTGTGAGACAACAGTACCAGTCAGTTAAGACAACTGGTGAGACCAAATAAGACTTGATATCAAAATTCTAAGATTAGAATTATTTAGTAGGAGAAGACGGGAATGAAAAGAAAATTATACAAATTCTAGGTTTAGAAATATAAAATTAAAAGAGTTAGCCCCAAAAGCCACAAACTCAGGGCTAAGCCCTGCCGCCAGGAATAGCAGGCCATAAAGATAAAGAAAAGGAATGCAGGATCCAGCTCAGGCTATCGAGGACTGACCCATAAACCATCCAAAGACGTCCCCCCAGCTTACTCAGAGTCATACTTTAACCAGATGTCCTCCAGACCCTGATAAGCCCCTACTTGTGCTTTTCAGCCATTGTGTCCTACAGAGAGCATTCCAAGAAACCGGACAGCCCAAGCCTAACCAGAGGTGTTTCAAATACAAATGCTCCATCAATTTTGACGAACTTTTAAAAATAATGAGGACCTAAAGACCCTACCCTTCTCCTGATTTAGTAGCTCTGTTCCAGGAACCAGGGGGCCATAAAACCTTCTGGCGTCCCCTTATCTCCTGGAGCCATAAAACAATCTTGTAACTTGTGGTGCATTCCCCTTTGACATCCCCCATCCCCTGGTGCTCACAGCCTCTGCCTTTAAATACTCTTTTTCCCAGCCTCTCGGGGTCGACACCTCTGTCTCCTGCGTGGGATACGTGTCGGCCCGGAGATCTCTGTAATAGGTCTCCGTAATAAACCTCGCCTTTGCTTATTACATCCAAAATGGTCTCTCTGTGTCTGGGGTCCGCGATTTCCCAAGACTTGAGTAAGGGTCTCTCTGCGTGGGATCTTTCACAATTCACTTTGTAAACGCTAGCTGTGTTTTTATCTCAAAGTCAATTTCCTACAAACTTTTCCCGTTTGGAACGAACAGAATTCGCCAAAGAATATTCGATTCAGAATGGGAAACGCATGTTTTGTCTATATAGAAAAGTCTGCCTATTAAATTCCAGAACCATTTACAACTAAGCTTATTTTCCAAGTAACAGCAATCCACTTTGCAAAACACTAGCTTGTGTTTATCTTCAATGTCAACTTCCTACAAGCTTTTCCCACTTGCAATAAACAGAATTTGCCAAAGAATGAGAGATTCAGTCTGGAAAAAGCATGTTTTGTCTATATAGAAATGTCTGCATTTACTGTCCAGAACCACTTACAACTAAGCTTATTGGCCAAGTAACAGCAGTTCACTTTAGAAAACACTAACTGTGTGTTTATCTTCAAAGTCAACTTCCTTCAAACTTTTCCGGCTTGTAATGAACAGAATTCGCCAAAGAAGGTTCCATTCAGAATCGGAATCACATGTTTTTTTCTATATAGAAAAGTATGCATTTCACTGTCTAGAACCACTTAAAACTAAGCTTATTTGTCAAATAAGAGCAATTCATTTTGCAAAACACTAGCTGTGTATTTATCTTCAAAGTAAACTTCCGACCAGCTTTTCCTGCTTGGAATGAACAGAATTTGCAAAAGGATGTTTGGTAGAATGGGAAATGCATGTTTTGTCTATATAGAAATTCTGCTTTTTACCATCTAGAACCACTTAAAACAAAGCATATTCGCATAGTAACTTCAATTAATTTTTCAAAACACAAGCTATGTGTTTATCTTCAAAGTCAAGTTCCTACAAACTTTTCCCGCTTGTAATGAACAGAATTCACAAAGAATGTTCGATTCAGAATGGCAAACACATGTTTTGTCTATATAGAAATGTCTGCCTTTTACCATCTAGAATCACATACAACTAAGCTTATTGGCCAAGTAACAGCAGTTCACTTTTAAAACACAAGCTGTGTGCTTATCTTCAATGTCATCTTCTTAAAGCTTTTCCTGCTTGGAAGGAACAGAATTCTCCGAAGAATGTTTGATTAAGACTGGGAAATGCATGATTTGTCTATATAGAAAAGTCTGCCTTTTACAGTCCAGAACCACTTAAAATAAGCTTATTCTAAAAGTAACAGCAATTACTTTGCAAAACACTAGCTGTGTTTTTATCTTCAAAGTAAACTTCCTAAAAACTTTTCCCACTTGTAACAAGCAGAATTCTCCAAATAATGAGAGATTCAGTCTGGGAAAAGTGTGCTTTGTCTATATAGAAAATTATAGTTTTTTTTTCCATTTAGAACCTTTTAAATCTAAACTTATTCACCATGTACCAGCAATTCACTTCGTAAGACACCAGCTGTGTGTTTATCTTCAAAGTCAACTTCCTACAAACTTTTCCCGCTTGGAACGAACAGTATTCCCCAAAGAGGTTCAATTCAGAATGGGAAACGCATGTTTTGTCCATATAGAAAAGTGTCATTTTTACCTTCTAGAACCACTTAAAACTAAGCTTATTCACCATGTAACAGCAATTCACTTTTGGAAACACATGCTGTGTGTTTATCTTCAAAGTTAATTACCTACAGGATTTTCCTGCTTCGAAAGAGCAGAATTCGCCAAAGAATGTTTGATTCAGACTGGGAAAACCATGTTTTGTTCATATAGAAAAGTCTGTTTTGGGGTTGGGGATTTAGCTCAGTGGTAGAGCGCTTTCCTAGCAAGCGCAAGGCCCTGAGTTCGGTCCCCAACTCCAAAGAAAAAGAAAAAAAAAAAGAAAGAAAAAGAAAAAAAGAAAGGAAAAAAAAAGAAAAAAAAAGAAAAGTCTGCTTTTTACCCTCTAGAGCAACTTAAAACTAAGCTTATTTGCCAAATAACAGCAATTTACTTTGCAAAACACTAGTTGTGTGTTTATCTTCAATGTTAACTTCCTACAAACTTTTCCCACTTGGAAGGAACAGAATTCGCCAAAGAATGAGAGATTCAGACCTGGAAACAGATGTTTTGTCTATATAGAAAAGTAGGCTTTTTACCCTCTTGATCCACTTAAAACTAAGCTTATTTGCCAAGTCACAGCAATTCACTTTGTAAAATACTAGCTGTGTGTTAATCTTCAAAGTCAACTTCCTGCAAACTTTTCCTGCTAGTAACGAACAGAATTTGCCAAAGAAGGGTGGATTCAAATTGGAAACGCATGTTTTGTCCATATAGAAAAGTGTGCTTTTTAACGTCTAGAAACACTTAAAACTAAGCTTATTCACCATGTAACAGCAATTCACTTTTTGAAACACATGCTGGGTGTTTATCCTCAATGTCAACTTCCTACAAGCTTTTCCCTCTTGGAAGGTACACATTTGCCAATGAATGTGCTATTCAGATAGGGAAATACATGTTATGTCTGTAGAGAAAAGTATGCTTTTCACAGTCTAGAACCACTTAAAACTAAGCTTATTCGTCAAATAAGAGCAATTCATTTTGCAAAACACTAGCTGTGTGATTATCTTCAATGTAAACCTTGGACCAGCTTTTCCCGCTTGGATCGAACAGAATTTACAATAGAATGTTTTCTAGCATGGGAAATGCATGTTTTGTCTATATAGAGAAGTCTGCTTTTTACCGTCTAGAACCACTTAAAACTAAGCTTATTCGCCTAGTAACTTCAATTATCGCTTCAAAGTCAACTCCCTACAATCTTTTCCCGTTTGGAACGAACAGAATTCACAAAGAATGTTCGATTCAGAATGGGAAACACATGTTTTGTTCATACAGAAAGGTCTGCTTTTTACCATATAGAGCCACTTAAAACTAAGCTTATTCGGCCAATAACAGCAGTTCACTTTCCAAAACAATAGCTGTGTGTTTATCTTCAAAGTAAACGTCCTACAAACTTTTCCCGCTTGTAACAAACAGAATTCTCCAAATAATGAGAGATTCAGACTGGGAAATGCATGTTTTTTCTATATAGAAAAGTATGCTTTTTAACCTCTAGAACCACTTAAAACTAAGCTTATTAGCCAAGTAACAGCAATTCACTTTGCAAAACACTAGCTGTGTGTTTAATCTTCAAAGGCAACTTCCTGCAAACTTTTCCCACTTGTAATGAACAGAATTCGCCAAAGAATGGTCCATTCAGAATGGTAAATGCATGTTTTGTCATATAGAAAAGTGTGATTTTTACTGTCTAGAACCACTTAAAACTAAGCTTATTCACCATGTAACAGCAATTCACTTTTTGAAACACATGATGTGTGTTTATCTTCAAAGTCAACTTCCTAAAAGTTTTTCCCGTTCGGAATGAACAGAACACATTTCGCCAAAGAATGTGAGATTCAGACTGGGAAACACATCCTTTGTCTATATAGACAAGTATGTGTTTTACTCTCTATAACTACTTAAAACTAAGCTTATTTGACAAGTAATAACAATTTAATATGTGAAACATTAGCTGTGTTTTTATCTCAATGTCCTTTGTATTACTGTATATGTAGAAAGATATTATGTAAATTTGGGTTGTCATGGAATATCTCAGTTTCTCCATTTATGTTAATTGAGAGTTTTCCTGCATACAGTATCCTGGGCTGGCGTTTGTGTTCTCTTATGGTCTGTATGACATCTGTCCAGGATCTTCTGACTTTCATAGTCTCTGGTGAGAATATTGGTATTATTCTGATAGGTTAGCCATTATATGTTATGTACCTTTTTCCTTACTGCTTTTAATATTTTTATTTGTTTTGTTCATTTGGTTTTTGACTATTATGTGATGGGAGGATTTCCTTTTCTGGTCCAATCTATTTGGAGTTCTGGAGGCTTTGTGTATGCTTATGGGCATCTCTTTCTTTAGATTAGGGAGGTTTTATTATATAATTTTGTTGAAGATATTACTGTCCCTTTATGTTCACACTCTTCTATACCTGTAATCCTTAGGTTAGATCTTCTCATTGTGTCCTGGATTTCCTTTATGTTTTGCACTAGTGCTTTTCCATTTTACATTATCTTTGACAGTTGTGTCAATGATTTCTATGGAATCTTCTGGTCCTTAGATTATGTCTTCTATCTCTTTTATCATGTTGGTGATTCTAGCATCTGTGACTCCAGGACTCTTTCCTTGGTTTTCAATTTACAGGCTTGTCATCCTTGTGCTTTCTTTATCATTTCTATTTTCATTGTTAACTCCTGGATGGTTTTGTTTATTTCCTTCTCCTGTATTGCTGTTTTTCCAGTAGTACTTTATGGTAGTTTTGGGTTCCCTCTTTCTTGGATTCTATTTGTTTACCTCTGTATTTTCTGTTGTCCTGTATTTTCTTAAGGGGGTTATTTATGACCTTCTTAACATCCTCCATCGTCATGACACAATGTGAATTTAAAGCTAGATCTTGCTTTTCTGGTGTGTTTAGATATCCAGTGTTTGTTTGATGGGAGAATTGGGTTCTAATGAACCCAAGTAGTCTTGATTTCTGTTGCTTGTGTTCCTGACTAGCCATCAGTTTCTCTCTGGAGTTAGCTTGTCTTGCTCTTCCTGACAGTGGCTTGAACGTCCTGTGTGTCAGGACTACTGTAGACCTGTTTTCTGTCTTCTTTTACCCAGTTATGGGAACAGAGTATTTTGCTCTCAGGCATGTAGTTTCTCCTGTTCATGGACTTTCTGCTGTCCCTGTGGGCGGGAACCAGAAAGAAAATTCCCATACTTCTCCTAGGTCCTTCTGGTGGGGGAGGGGGCACAGAAGGCTCAAGGTGTTTACCCCTTGAGTGAGGAATCTTGGCAGAGAGTAGTTTTCTCTGGTTTCCCAGGAGTGTCTGCTCCTCTGAAGGTCTAGTTCTCCCACCCTCAGGATTTGGGTACATGGAGCTGTTTGACCAGTTCAGTTCAGATCCAGGACCAGTCTGGAACATGGTGCTCCTGTAGCTTTACTCCTCCTATATTCCTGTGTCCAGAGGCACTGTACAGTTTTGTCTTGGGCCAGAGATGTGGGCAATGGTGTGCAGAAGTGGCAACCGCTGTGCCTTTTATGCTCGGTATTACCCACACTCCGGGGTGATCAGCCCTCTCTCCCACAGCGTCTAGGAGAAGGGAGCTCTAGGTCTGGAATAGGGAGGTTCAGGAGCCAGCTAGAAACTGATAGTGCTTGGTCCCAGAGGAGTTCTGCCTTTCCACCCTTGCGTGTTCTGAGTCCTCCAGTCAGGTCACATCCAGCAGAAAAGTTGTATTCACCTCTTTCTCAGGCCTGAAGTCGCTTGTTGGGCTGACTTTCACCTTTCCATGAGAGCTGCAAGCAGTAATGTCCTGACCCTACTGCTCGTAGGTTCCTATGCACAGGAGGCCCAGGTGGAGCTAGTAATATTTTTTTCTTGAATCAGGAACGTGAGCAGACTTCTCAGGGATTTCTGCCCCTCTGATGGTATGAGACATCCCCACCCACACGAGATTTGAGTGTAGAATACTGTTTGAACCATTTCAGATACAGGTGCAGTTTGGACTTCAGGGCACCTTCAGCTTGACTGCTCCTATATCCATGTGTCCAGAGGCACTATGCAGTTTCCTCTTGGGCTAGGGATGTGGACACAGGTGGGCAAAAGTGGCAGTCTCTCCTTCCCTGACATCCCAGTATTGCCCACTCTTCTGAGTGTTCAGCACTTTGGCCCACAGAGTTTTTAAATGAGTTTCAAATGTTCATTTCCTATCCTACAGGTCTCAAGTCTTTCCAATTCTCCTCCAGATCGTTGGTGAAGACCCCTCTGGTAAAGGGGATGTACAGCAGGCCCCATCAGACAAAGAGGGCTGCAAAACTTCTTCTATTAAAGGTAATCTCAGTGATTTCTCATATTGCACACATTCCTACCCCCTCCCCACATGAGACTATAATAACTTCGCCAGCTGCTAAAGCAGGGCAGAGAGATATGTACACTCACAAAGACAGTCAAAGAAGTCCCTCATCTCCACCACACCGCCTTGTGCAATCTGCTTTGGGTAAAATGAGTTTGAAAACTGATTCTGCTGACAAAGGGGATTTCAGAACTTACCTATTAAACGAAGAGGACCTTCAAACCCTCCACTGTTAAAAATGGGCTTAATTCATCACTATGGTGCAAGGGGGACAAAATAATCATAAATCCCCAAGTGAATCTCATAACACACATACCAGCCCAAGAACAGACAAAACTTTCTGCATGTACACCATTAGATCAAGGACCATTGCCAGTTTCAGAAGAGGTTCTTGAGAGGTCCTCACCCATGCAAGATGTGGTAGAAAATTCTGAGTCTACCCAAGGGATTCTTTGGCCTTCCGCACATAAAAATTGTGATCTAGCACCCTCATCATGTCCCCCAGGGCTTCCAATGTCCCTATACAACAGAGAATTATGCAAATATCCTCTGCCATCCTCAAAAGAGCCAAATTTTTCACAACACACAGTCAATGAGCCATGTAGACTCCATATCTTTACAATGTGTAGAGAAGATAAAACATCCTCTATCTCCTCAGGTGACCCTACATCATACTGTCCTGAAAGGAGAGTCTCCAAATTTTACACATATACTTCGGAGATGCTAGAATTTCACCAAAATGAGCTGGATTCTCTGAGTAGTATTCTATTTCATAAAGAGACTGTGGGACAAGAAACATCTACAAAAGGAGTTCTACCCACAGCCACATCTATAGAGATGGCTTGAGGATGTACTACATGTACAAAAGATGTTCTAGGACATATTCCATCTGTAGAGAAGTTTACGGATACAACCATATGTGAGCGAGGAGTAGGGGTACAAGATATGCAAACAGAAGTGTCTGTACCATCATCGACATCTGAGGAAAGGGATTACTTAGATTCCATTTGTGTAAAAGAATGAATATGACCTCTGAAAAATTAATAGGAGACTATAGAAACTTCCTTGTCTCCTCAAGATCAGTCATCATCCTCAGCTACAGAATATGCTACACACTCCTCCAAATATGCACAAAGGGTTGCCAGTCCTTCTTTATACCCACAATCTGACCCAAAACATCTGCCAAATACATCACAGTCTCTGGATTTTACCGCATCTTATGAAGGGGCCTTGGAACCTGTTTTGCCAATCAAGAAGGCTAGAGAACCTGACACTTTTATATGAAAGTCTGTTTCCACTTCTCCAGCAGAAGAAATTTTTCTTGGAACTTCCACAATTATACAACGATGTCGAGAAACATCCTTATCTGCTCATGAGGCTCTCAGACCTCTCACATATGTCCCTGATGCTCTAGGAGAGGTCACATTTTCAGAGGTAGCTCTAATACCTACCCCCCATTCTGACGTCACTGTCAGGCTTTCTACACATATACATGGTACATTAAGACCTTCCTCATCGTTGCATGATGTCTTGGGATCTACTGCATCTGAACAGCATGCTTTACAACTATCCCAATCTACCCAAGTAGATTTATTTCACATGTCCACTCTGGGGAGAAATTTTTGACATTCTCCTTCTACCAAAATGGACCACATGCATCCAGTTTCTAGAAACACAGGGTTAAGATTTGATCCTTCTGATGGAATCTTTAGAAATTTCTCCTATAAGGAAGACAGTTTCAACATTCTCCCTTCTCTGAAAAGGGATCTTGTGCCATCTTCTGCTGCCAAAGAGACACCAAAAGCTACAACTATTCCTCAGGTGAGGCCACCCCTTCTCCATCTGTACAAAAGGCCTTGGAATTTTCCATAAATGATGCAGGGTTTGTGGAAAGTTGCCAAACCGTACAAGGGCATGCTGAACATTCCATATTGTCCAAAGATTCTCAAGTATATACTCCTTCTACCACTTGGCTTTTGGAATAAAGAAATGTATGTTATAAGCTCTCTGATTTCCAGGTACCATAAGAACAGAGAATTCCAGATGCTTCTGAGAGGATCCCAGCTTCTGAATCCCATATGTGAAAGGGTCAGATCAATGCTTTCTGTTGAGCAATACCACTCAACCCTACCAAGGATTCACTGAGCTTTCCCAAGAACACATATTTCTTCCTGTTTTTAGACCAATCAGAAGGGTATCTTCCTTCTCTGCATTTCTGATCTCTTCATCCTCATTGTTCTCACTCCCAAATTGCTGTTTACTCTGAATTAGATGCCAATTACTAAACCCTAGAGGTACTGAAGGAATATGTGAGAGGCAGATGCAGACATGACAACACTTGTGACATCACAGAAGAAGATAAACCTCTCAAGGTTATAAGAGATTTTTCAGAATGGGCCTGTAGATGATGTCACTGAGAACTACCATGGCCTACCTGCTAAGCACCTTTCCTTACATTTTGACCAGATTTGAGGGTGCTCTTTCCTGGTATGTGTCCTGTGATACAGTGGAAACCTTTGTGTACTCCATCTCTCTAAAGCTAGAGACTTCTCTTTGCTTTATTAGTGGTTATGTGCTCTGAATGGAGAAAGTTAGTCAAGGGCTTGGAATGTTTAGAAAAGATCTTGTAACATGGAGTGGAAGAGATTCTTCTGGATATTAATTTTATTACCAAGGACATTTCATGAAATATAGTTCAATTTTGGAGTTTTTCTCCGTTTCCCAAAGGCCAGTATTTTCCCTACAGACCTTCAATTGAATGACCATTGTATTTCACTTTCTCATTCTACATTCCTGGATATGGGACTTTATAAATATATTGAATGTGTACTCAAAAATTCTGTTTTCAACTCCATTTTATGCAATGATTTTGGTAACAAAAGTGGTCAGGCTATAGAATGAGTATAACAGTGTACATATTGTGAACCTACTTGAAATGATAAAGTTCCAAATCCTTATTTTATCCCAAAATTACCAGACATCTGTAGAGCAAAGATAAATATGGACTATAGAATTCATTTCCCTAGCCCCATTTGATATCAGTTCTGCATTATCTACCTTAATGTGTTCCCAGGAAGAAACTTGAGGGTATTGAATGTTTTAGCATGATTCTTTCTTCAGGCCAAACATAAGTTTCAGGAGGATGTGCAGGATGAGGAATGGCTTGAGGTACAGTGAAACATCAGCTTCATTAGGTGCATAAGAAGAGGAGAGAGTCTAGGTGGCACTGTCATTTGTGGATTCTACTTTCTTGACCTTGTTTCCCAGAATCCTTGTTAAAATTCCAAATAACCTCGTAGCTGTAGGATATATATATATATAGATAGATAGATATAGATATAGATATAGATATAGATATAGATATAGATATAGATATAGATATAGATAAAGATATAGATATAGATAAAGATAGATATAGATATAGATATAGATATAGATATAGATATAGATATAGATATAGATATAGATATAGATATAGATATAGATATAGATAAAGATAGATATAGATATAGATATAGATATAGATATAGATATAGATATAGATATAGATATAGATATAGATATAGATATAGATATAGATATAGATATAGATATAGATATAGATATAGATATAGATATAGATATAGATATATAGATATATCAGCCACCAAAACTAGATAAGATTGATGAACCTTGGAATTGCATGATTAGAAGAAACATATATATTTCTTTCCTGAGAGACACAGCTAGAGCATGTCAAATACATAAGTGAAGGGTATTGGCAAAGCAGTGAACTGAAAACAGACCTTTTGTTGGTAGATTTTGTGAAAGGATTACAAGAGCTGAAGGAGCTTTCAATCCTTCATTGAAATCCAAACATTGAAACAAACCAGAGTTTTCTGGTCCTATACAAATATTCAAAGATTTTTACATTGTAAACCTATGGCTCCAACTGCATTTGTAGCAGAGAATGGCCTTGTTGGGCACCTATAGAAGGAGATGACCTTGGTCTAAACTAAGTTTTATTGCCAATTGAAGGGAATGTAAAAGGGCAGTAGGGGGATTATACAAGAAGTGTAGGGAGACCAGATAGCGATCTTCTGGGCATGAAAGAGAAAAGCCAAAATATTTGAAATGTAAATATGGATAAATCAAATTAAAGAAGCAAAAGGAATTGCTAAAAATTAAAAAAAATAATAAGTTAAAGATAAGAAAACTGCAAGCTAATCTGACATATTGAATGAGAAATCTAAAGGGTAACTGTCAGGCAATGGGAGTCAGAGTAATACTAGTGGAAAGACTGATATGATGAACTAGAATTACATCTCTCTCCCAAATACCAGTATCAGACACAAAGTGCACTATAGGTATCCAAATAATCGAGGAGTTTACTCTGAGCTGAGGACACAATACTTTTCTTTCACTTCTTCCTTAGGACCTTTTTCTTCTGGGCAAAAAAATAAGAGCCATCAGCTGTAAGGAAAAGAATAGTGCCTTTCCCAACACCTGGCTTTTAGGATGAAGATATTAACGATATAAACTCTCTGACTTAGAGGAAGCACTAGAAGCAGAGAAATCCAGATATGGCTAACTTCCTGTGTTCCCATGGCCAGACATGATAGGTTTTAGATGTTTTACCATGATTCTTTCTTAAGGCCAAATATTAGAAACAGGAGGATGGGCAGGGCAAAAAAAAAGACTTGAGGGAACAGTGAAACCTCAATTTCAATACCATCATAAGTAGAGAAGGGAATGTATTGATATTGTCATTTGTAAATTCTACATTCTTGACCTAGTTGCGCAGAATACATGTAAACATTCTATGTAACCTAATAGGTGTAGGAAGCATCAAAAGTATATATATATATATATATATATATATATATGTATGTATATGTATGTATGTATATATATATATATGTGTGTGTGTGTACATTTATATATATATATATATATATATATATATATATATATTTGTAAATATATATATGTTTATATATTCAACCACCAAAACTGGATAAGACTGATGAAGCTAAGAAGTGTATTCTGCCAGGAAACAGATATAGATATTTCCTGAGAGACACAGCTAGAGCATGTCAAACTAAAACGTGAATGCTAGTGGCAAACCAGTAAACTGGAAATGGACTTCCTGTTGGTAGATTCTGAGAAAGGATAACAAGAGCTGAAAAGGCTTTCAACCCATAAGAACAATGCCAATGAACTAGAGCTTTCTGGTGTGAGACCAATATTCAAAGATGGAAAATGGAAATACCTATGGTTCCAACTGCATATGCAGTAGAGGATGGCCTTGTTGGGCACCAATGGAATGAGAAGCCATTGGTCCTCTCTTGGTTTGAGTTGCATTTAAAGGGAATGTGAAGGGAAAGTAAGGGGGATATAGAAGAATTGGAGAGGGACCTGTTAGGGATATTATGTTAGGAAATTCTTAAAGGAAACAATAGTTTAAATGTATATATATATATATATATATATATATATATATATATATATACATTTTTAAAAAATAAATAAAATTTGTGAAAAAATTAAAAAAAAATATAAGAAATAAAAGAAAAGAAATCTACCATCTAATTACAGCTATTGACTCAGAATTCTAATGAGTCACTGTCAGGGAATGGTAGTCAGAGAAATAATAGTTAAAAGACTGAGATGGTGATACCTCAACTAGAAGCACTTCTCTCTCCATAATATCAGTGTCAGGCACAAACTGCACTATAGATATCCGAAGCATGGAGGAGTTTACTAAGAGCTAGGGATCCAATACTTGTCCTTCCTGTCTTCTTTAGGTAGATTTTCTTCTTGTCAAAAAGAATAAAGGCAATGCGATCTCAGGAAAACAACAGTGCCCTTCCCATCACTTGGCTTTTGGAATGAAGAAATGAATGATATAAACTCTTGACATCCAGGAAGCATAAGAACAGGAAAGTCCAAATGCTTCTGAGAGGCTCCCAGCTCCTGATTCCCTTATGTGGAAGGCTCAGGTCAGTGCTATCTGTTCAGAGATACCACTCAACCCAACCAAGGACTCACTGAGCTTTCCTAAGGACCATGTATTTCTTCCATTTTTTTTTATACCAAGACAGAAGGGCAGCTTTTTTATCCCCATCTCTGATCTCTTAATCCTCTTTGTTCTCCCTCCCAAATGGCTGTTCACACTGAATTAGATGCCAATTAGTAAACCTTAGAGGTACTGAAGGAATATCTGAGAGGTACTTGCAGTCGCGAAAACACTTGTGACATCACAGAAGAAGCTAGTAATCTCCGGGTTAAATGAGATTTTTCAAAGTGGGCTTAAGGATGATGCCATGGAGACTTGCCCTGTCCTACCAGATAAACAGCTTTCCTTACATTGACCAGAATCAAGGACGCACTTTCCAGGTGTGTCTCCTGTTTTACAGTGGCAATTTTACACACTCCATCTCTCAAAAGCTACAGACTTTTCTTTGCTTTATTAGTGGTTACATGCTTAGAATTGAAAAATGTAGTCAAGAGCTTGGGATGGGTAGAAAAGATCTTGTAACATGGAGTGGAGGAGATTCTTCTGGATAATAATTTTACTCTCAGGTACATTTCGTGAAATAGAGTTCAATTTTGTAGATTTTCTCTGTTTCCCAAAGGCAATTATTTTCGCTACAGATCTTAAATTGAATGAATATTGTATTTCACTTTTATATTTTAAATTTCGCGATACAGGACATTATAAATCTTGCTGAATGAGTACTCAAAAATTTTGTTTTCCAATTCCATTTTCTGCAAAGATTTTGACAACAGATGTGGCCCAGCCATAGTGTGAATATAAGAGTGTAAATATTGTGAACCTACTTGAAAAGATAAAGTCCCAAGTACATATTTTAGGTAAAAATTGCCAGTCATCAGTAAACCAAAGGACAACATGGACTATAGAATTCAGTTCTCTAGTCCCATTTGATATCAGTTCTGCATTATCTACTGCACTGTGTTCCCAGGGCCAGACATGAGGGTTTTGGGTGTTTTACCATGATTCTTTCTGGGGGAATAATACGATACAGGAGAAAGAGCAGGTATAGGAATTGTTGAGGTGCAGGAAGTTGAGGTGCAGTGAAACATAAGCACAGGAGGGAATCTTTGGCATTGTCATTTGTGGATTCTCCATTCTTGACTTCTTTCACAGAAACCATGTGAAAATTCCGCCTATCCTCATGGCTGTTGGAACCACTTATATATACACATACACACATCACTCACCAAAACTATATAATTGATGAAGCTAAGAAGTGCATTCTGCCAGGAAGAAGCATATAGATATTTCCTGAGAGACACAGCTACAGCATATCAAATACAGAAGTGAATGTGTCATTGTAAAAATATAAAAATAAAAAAGTAAAGTTGTCTTTTACCCTGCTAACTCTGGCAGTGAAGTGTCTGAATTTCTCTGCTAGATATATTGGCAGAAACACATACCCACTCCTTGGCTACCCGATGTTTTGTGTCGACCACACTTTCCTATACACAAACCCTCACAAAAAGAACACAACATGTCCCGCACGCGACTTTTCGCCGGCAAGGAGCACGCGGACATTAGAAATCCTTACTGTGACCACTTTATTAATCTTAGAAGAGGAAAAGCCACGCCGCGCCAACATGGGGAGCTTATAAAACCCTCGTGCAGCGCATCCACACCTGATTGTTTGTTACCCATGATCTCATAAGGCACGCCCCGGAGTGGGCAAAGACCTGGCACGAAGGCACTCTTGCACATGCGCAGAGTTAACTACCTGAAAGGGGGGGGCTGGCTGGCGCGGCAAAGGTTGGCGCCATCTTGCAATGGCGGAGTCTATCCTGACCTACCACGTGGGGCGTAGTATTAAACAGCGCCATCTAGTGGTGGCGAATGTATTGTGGCCCTCTACATCTCACCCTTATAATTTATATAATTTTATAGCAGAAATGATCACCCTATCGCGTGCAATGAGGAAACCTCAGCGATGTGCAAGGGCTGATCAAAGGAACACTGAGTCTCTCTCAGTCCCAGAGCAATGGATCCACAGATCCATGGGGTGCAGGAGCAGAGAACTCAGATACAGAGAGTATCCCTCTCCTTCCAGTGCAATGGACCCACAGATCCATGGGGTGCAGGAGCAGGGAACTCAGATACAGAGTAAATCCTGAACAAGATAACCAAATTCCAGGTGAGGCCCTTTGTACAATGGCCACAAGTGCTTGAGTGATAACGGCCTTATCACGTTACTGTTGAGATCTGAGTTTGTAAACCAACCATGGTATGAATACTGATCCACAGCATAGGGCTACATCAAACAGAGCCACTCCCGATAAGTAGTGGGCACCTCATATGGTCCTCCTCAGCTGTTACCACCAAGGACAGTGGTCAAGCCGCTCTTAAAAAAAATTTTTGAATTCCGAATTGTTAGTAACTACTCCAGAAAGTTCACCCACTCCAGAAAGTACTTGTGTAAAAATAGATTGGGGGAGGATAAGTCCAGACACTGCAGACACAATGTCTGCAGCAGTAATGGCTGCTACAATAGCAGCGAAGTGTCAAGGTCTTTTCCAGGACAGTTCAGGATCAGTCATTCTTCTCTGGAACAACCAGCAGACAATGGAACAAATTCTGAGATCTGTATAACCAGGACAGAGGTCTCCAGTCACTGTAGCTTTACAGAGGTAGCTTTCTGTGAAGCTACAGTCTGTAAAATGACAACACCAGTTACCAGTTAAGGCAGCAAGAGTCACCAGCGAAATGAAAGGACAGGGGTAACAGCTGTTGTCCAGTCTTCTCCAGGAAGCAGCAGGGTATAGAGTCTGAGCGTAGGCCACAATTGGACGGGAACACATGCAGCAGTAACACTGACTGTAGCAACGGCAAAATATCTGTGATGACAAAGGATGAAGGGGAATCTTCTATCTTCCTCTCAGGGCAGAGGAATGACTCCAGGGACCCGAACCAGGAGAGCTGAATCTTCATGCTCCCAGGATCAGCATGTCTCACCAGACACTCAGGCAGCTGGCACACTCCTGCAGCATCCTGTAGAAAAAACACAAACATTCTCTCTTCCCCATATAAAATATCTGGACAGGAACATGTCAATAAGTGGATCTCTCTATTTCACCTAGGCAGAAGTATGCCTAGTTGTAGGGTGCCATAAACTTTGGCATCCAAATTTTTAAAATTGAAATAAAAGGAGCATTATTTAGCATACAGGGATAACTCCCCCTTTTTATTTATTAAGATATAGTAAAAATATTATTTATTAAGGTAAGTCCTCGAGGATTAAGTTGAGGACACTGAGCACTTGTATTTATAAATTGACTTGTATACCAAATTATTGTTTCCAGCATTATTGTTTTGGATATATAAAGAATGAGATTTTTTGACTAATTGTTCTTATGTAAGGCCTATAATCTGTCTGGAATCTTGTCCTCCCTTGTTAAGGAGCCCAGGCAATCCAGTTTGAGTTTTTAAATGTCCTATAAAGGAACAGTATTTAGTGCTCTTAACCACTAAGCCATTTCTCTAGCACCTCACAAACTTTATTTACCTAAACATAAGCATTAATTAGAAATGTCAAATCTTGTAAATATTGTCCAGATTCAGTATTCCTAGAAATCTCTGAGCTGGCAGGGTGAAGCTGGGAGTTGAAAGTAAACAAATGGAATCTTCCTCTTTTCCTGAGGGTGTGTTATCAACTCTATTAACATTTTCAAAGAGCTGGGTCTATGGTTTTGTTTAGTTGTCTGAGCCAGAGCACTGAAGGGACAGTGAGTTGTCAGACAATTTACATTGAAATCACTCACTGATTTCATGTAGAAAACTTGTCTCTAATAAAGCATTAAGTAATTGAAATCAATTGTAAAACACAAGCCACACATTGGCTATCAGTATGTGAATAGAAAGCTTGATTTAAAAACAGTGGCTACAGGACGTAATCTAATAATCTGTGCTGAAGCAACGGAAACTCAAGAGAATAAACAAGTGATCCAATCATACATGTAGCCTTTTCATTAGATGAACCACCTATAAATACACTAAGTGCATTTTCTATGGGTTGCATGCACAAATTTACAGGAAATACAAAAGCATGTAAAGAGTAAAATTATCAATTTTGTCTGAAAAATTTGTTTATGTAATAGGCCAAATATCAGTATTTTGTAATAACCAATTAACTGTTGTTAGGCTTTTTAAAATACTTCCATGGCTCTAGCCTATAATTCTGTGTTAACACAACTGAAGCGTTATCTCCAATGTGCATAACAAAGACCTAAGTCCTCTGGTAAGGTGAGGTACTTAGCCAATTAACATATCTTTAGAAGCTTAAAATTAGCTTCAAATATTCTTATCCAGAGTAGTGAAACAGCTACTCCCCAAATATTAAAGCTCATTTTGAGAGCAAAGGTTTGTAATAAAAATTTCCATATACATTGAAAGATTTAAGTTAGAACTTCTTACACTGAAGAAGCAACAAAATTATATAATATAAGGCTTTTAGCCATTCTTAATGATATCACTTTATGGGCTCTCTAAAACTATAAGCAAGCTCACTAAATGAAAACTCACAACTGCTATGACGAAAACAAATTGTATAAAATCAATCCTCTAAATCTGTCTTGAAATGGCAGGTGGAGTAAGGAAACTGGCTGTAATGCTCTCACAAATTCTAAAACCTCATCAATCCTTATAAATCCTGTAACAATCTCTACCTGTTTGATTTTTCCTTAATTAAAAATAAGTTTGAGTTAGTCAATGTAACACTGGCAATGCTAAATCACAATCTTTAAGTTCTCTTTGTAAAAACGGAATACAGCCACGAGGTCACCTGAGTTCTGAGTATGTGACTAGGCAGCTGTTCTCCAGGCAGTGGAAATTAGCATTAGAATACAGATAACTTCAGGGCAAGCCACAACTTTGGAAAGCAAAACTCAACCTCCAACAAACAATCTAGTCTCCAAGGCACCCCAGGTCTATCTATTATGTTACAAAGTTTGACTGTCAATTCTTACATTTGGACGCACAATTATTCATTTGTTCCTTTTTGAAACGAGTTAAAACCAAGTCACAGTGTGCACGACCGGCAGATAAAGTTTTTACCATTTTTTCTTTTGAACATGAAACATAAAACTTTTAGACAATGAGAAACAAAAACCACAGACATACACTGACAGACATGGGGACATCCTGGTGCACCAGAGACAAACAATAGACAAAGAGGGGAAAAAGCCAGATGGTGTTCACGGCGACTATCCACTCGAGTGGAGCTGATATGGGCGATGGATTGTCTCAATTCCTGGACTAGTCCACCAACGTGTTGAAACCCAATTCTGTAAGACACTGAGAGATATTATCTGAGCAGTATGACCGACATTCGCCAATGGTATGGAAGTGAAACACAGCCCTGAGTATTTTTACTCACAACCCAATTACATTAACTCTATCAGGCTGTGCACGGGCACTGAGATGTCCTTTTGTTTGATTCTCCTGAAAAAAATTTCAGGCAGTCTGCCTCTATCAAATCTGATCAGTATGACTCTGTAAAGCTGTCTCGTCAGCGCCCGGATGCCGCAGCGTCCCCAGAGCCGGCGTGGGAGCTTAATTACACCTTTCATAAGCACTAAGACAAAGTTTTTCTCCCAAAATACTGTGTTCCTTTTACCTCCTCCCTTCTCACCCGGGGCATTCTTTCCCCAATTTTTCACCCCTGGCGGTGGTAAGACCGCAGGGGGGCCTTGTGCTTGAGATCGATCAGGATCCTTTTCTCGTTGCAACTTTTCACTATCCTCTGTTTCTGACGATTTTCGCCCTTCCCCCAACACTCTCCACTTTGCTGTTATAGCTGGGCAGTTCCCACGCAACCTCTGAAGCCTTTTGGCGGTAGCTAGAAACTCAAAGGTCAATAGAAACAACTCGAGGGTTGCCAGAGCAACCATAGCGGCACCTGCCACGTCCGGCAGAGGACTGAGCTGGAGCAGATCAGGGCTAAGCATTGTCTCTCAGAGTTTTTTACCTGCATTCCACAGCTTCTGGATTTCTTCCGTGAACCGGAGGCTTCCTCTTGGCACCGGCGATGTTGTAGCTTTTTTGTGTCCCGGATTCTCGGCACCAAATGTCCCGCACGCGACTTTTCGCCGGCAAGGAGCACGCGGACATTAGAAATCTTTACTGTGACCACTTTATTAATCTTAGAAGAGGAAAAGCCACGCCGCGCCAACATGGGGAGCTTATAAAACCCTCGTGCAGCACACCCACACCTGATTGTTTGTTACCCATGATCTCATAAGGCACGCCCCGGAGTGGGCAAAGACCTGGCACGAAGGCACTCTTGCACATGCGCAGAGTTAACTACCTGAAAGGGGGGGCTGGCTGGCGCGGCAAAGGTTGGCACCATCTTGCAATGGCGGAGTCTATCCTGACCTACCACGTGGGGCGCAGTGGTAGACAGTGCCATCTAGTGGTGGCGAACGTATTGTGGCCCTCTACAACAATACAATAATCTTTGATCCAGTTGATTAGATATAATTGCCCACTTAGACATACAATTAATGTGATCCAAAATGCAAAAAAACTCAAAGATAAGGACACATGATCATTTCATTCGATGCGGAGAAAGCATTTGACAAATTTCAACAACAATTCAGGATAAAAGTCGTGGAAAGATCAGGAATTGAAGGCCCATATCTCAACATAGTGACAGAAATATACAACACACCTGTACCTAATATCAAACTAAAGGGAGAGAAACTTGAAGCAATCTCACTAAAATCAGGGACTAGACTAGGCATCCCACTCTCTCCCTAGTTATTCAATACAGTTCTCCATGTCATAGCTGAAGCAATAAGAGAGCAAATGGAAGACAAAGGATACAAATTGACAGGGAAGAGATCAAAATATCACTATTTGCACATGATATGATAGTATACTTAAGTGATACCAAAAGTTGCACCAGAGAACTTCTTAACCTGATAAACAACTTCAGAAAAATATAAGGGTACAAAATTAACTCAAATATACCTGCTCTCCTCAATGTATCCATAAACAGGCTGAGAAAAAAAATAATGAATTCACACATTTCACAATAGTCCAAAATAATATATATTATCTTGGTTTTAGTTTAACCAAGCA
The DNA here is from genome assembly GCF_021556685.1 of Rattus norvegicus. Lineage (NCBI taxonomy): Eukaryota > Metazoa > Chordata > Mammalia > Rodentia > Muridae > Rattus > Rattus norvegicus. The sequence goes on along the minus strand of NC_141555.1, from coordinate 29,646,983 downwards.
AGTGAATGATCTGTACAGCAAGAAGTTCAAGAATCTGAAGAAAGAAATTGAAAAAGGTCTCAGAAAATAGAAAGAGCTTCCATGTTCATGGATTGACTGTATTAATATAGTAAAGATGACCATTTGCCAAGAACAATCTACACATTCAATGCAATCTCCATCAAAATTCCAACTCAATTCTTTAATAGATGTAGAAAGAGCAATGTGTAAATTCATTTGAATTAAGAAAAAGCCAGGATAGTGAAAACTATACTCAATAATAAAAGGACCTCTGCGGGAATAATCACCCAAGAACTCAAGCAGTATTACACAGCAACAGTGATAAAAACTGTATGGTGTTGGTACAGAGTCAGACAGATTAACAAGTGGAATAGAATTGAAGACACAGAAATGAACCAACACACCTATAACTTGACGTTTGGCAAAGGAGATAAAACCATCCAAAGGAAGAAACATAGCATTTTCCAAAAAGATGTCTGGTTCAACTGGAAGCCAGCATGTAGAAGAAGGCAAATTATCCCATACTTATGACCATGTAAAAAGGTTAAGTCCTAGCGAATCAAGGACCTACACATCAAACCTGATACATTAAAACGAAAGAAGAAAAGGTTGTGAAGAATCTTGAACACATGGGCACTGGAGAAAATTTCCTGAACAAAACACCAATGACTTATGCTCTAAGACCAAGAATTGACAAAGAGGACCTCATGAAATGGTAAAGCATCTGTAAGGAAAAATAAACTGTCATTCAGACAAAACTGCAACCAGTAGTTGCACCTAAATAAATATTCAACATCCTTAGTCATCAGGGAAATTCAAATCAAAACAATCTTGATTCCACCTCACATCAGTCAGAATGGCTAAGATATAAATCTCGGGTGACAGCAGATGCTGTCGAAGATGTGGGGAAAGAGGAACACTCCTCCAATTGTTGGTGGGATTGCAGAATTGAACATCCCTTCTGAAAATCAGTCTGAAGGTCCCTCAGAAAATTGGACATTCCTTGACCACTAGGGACATTAGGACCCTACTATAATTCTCTTTGGCATATAAACAGAAGACGGTCCAACATACAACAGAGAAATATATTCGACTGTGATAATAGCAGCATTACTTATAATAGCCAGAAGTTGTAAAGAACCCAGATGCTCATCTACAGAGGAATGGATACAGAAATGTGGTACATCTACACAGTAGAATATTACTCACCTGTAAAAACAATTCCTTCATGAAATTCTAGGCAAAGAGAATGAACTAGAAAAAAATCATCCTGAGTGAGGTCACACAATCACAGAAAATCACACTTGGTATACATTCATTGATAAGCAGATATTATGCAAAAAGCTTGAATTACCCATCATGCAATGCACAGACCACATGATACTCAAGAAGGATGAGTAAAATGCAGATGCTTCACTCCTTCTTTAAAAGGGGAACCAAAGTACCCATGGGAGGGGATAAGGAAGCAAAGTTTATTACAGAGACTGAAGGACCTGCCGTTCAGAGCCTGGCCCACATGTAAGCCATACATATACAGACACCAAAAGTAGATAAGATGGATTAAGCTAAGATGTGCAGGCTGACAATAACTGGATATTGATCCTTCCTGAGAGACAAAGCCAGAATATGTGAAATACAGAGGCAAATGCCTTTAGCAAACCACTGAACCAAGAATCAAACCCCTGTTGGAGGAATTAGAGAAAGATGTTGAAAGAGCTGAAGGGATTTGCCACCCCATAATAATATCAATGCCAACCAACCAGTGTTTCCAGGGACGAAACCACAACAGAAAGACTATACATAGACTGACCCATGGTTCCAACTGCATATGTAGCAAAGGATGGCCTTGCTGGAAACAATGGAATGAGAAAATCTTATTTCTACCAAGGTTGGAGCCCCAGAGTAGGGGAATGTGGGGAGGTGTGGGGAGGCCGTGGGTGGGAATGTGAACTCCCTTACAGAAGAGTAGGGGGAAGGGTTAAGGGGCTTATGGACTGAAAAACTGGAAAGGGAATAACATTCTTAATATAAACAGGAAATATCCAACAAGGAGAGAGAGAGAGCGGGGGGAGAGAGAGAGAGAGAGAGAGAGAGAGAGAGAGAGAGAGAGAGGAGGGAGAAGAAGAAGAAGAAGAGGAAGAAGAAGAAGAAGAAGAAGAAGAAGAAGAAGAAGAAGAAGAAGAAGAAGAAGAAGAAGAAGAAGAAGAAGAAGAAGAAGATGATGATGATGATGATGATGATGATGATGGAGGAGGAGGACGAGGAGGAGGAGAAGAGGAAGAGAAAGAGGAAGAGGAAGAAGAAGAAGAAGAAGAAGAAGAAGAAGAAGAAGAAGAAGAAGAAGAAGAAGAAGAAGAAGAAGAAGAAGAAGAAGAAGAAGAAGAGGGAATTGAAACAGAAAGAAAACTAAACTTTCTTTCTCCCCATTCCCTGTCTTTCTCAGCTGCTGTTGAGACAGTCGTGTTAGTGAGATGTTAGGAGTGTAATTTCTGGTATTACTTTGAGACACCATCTAAAAGTCAAGTGTAGTTGGTAGCTGTCATACTGTATAAAATTGGCATGAGGATTGGGACAATGAAATATTCTCTGTTTTATGCAAATGCATAGTAATAATGAACAAAATTATATACCAAGCTTATGCTATAGGTAACTAATTGCGTGTATTCAATTATATCAAGATAATTTCATATTAGTTAAATATCAAATACATAATAATTATGACTAAATTATTAATTAAATACTATAATAAGCATACAAGAGTTACCTAGTGGACATGGAAAATAAAAAAATTAGGATAATCAAAAAATATTTATTAAAAGCCAAATGATGAAAGCATTGTATATATAAAGGGATCCTGGAGCTAAATGTCACCTTAAAGTGTTATATTGTGTTGCAGTGAGGGGGTTGAGCAGATAAAATTTCATGCCATGAAAAACCAAGAACCTAAATTTGATACCTACACATATATGTTTGGAAGACTTCTATATTCACTACATGAGCAGAACACATAAAAGCTTACACCGATTATGAATAATGAGAATAATGAGAAAAATAATAATAAGAAAAATAAAAAAAACAAAACTCTAGGAACATTTTAAAGAAATAATGTATTGAATTGGCCTTAAAGTGGGTAATTCATCACATTTTCTTAGTACATTAACTATTCAAAGAAAAACTAAAAGGCTTTTACTTCATTCTATATGAAAGAAAAACACATCAGATCGATTGTGTAAAGAAAGAGAGAACTGCAAACTCTAAAATTAATATAGTCATTCCAGAGGATAGAAACAGACACTAAGCCATGTTCTATAAGTAAACATTTGGAGGATTTACTGCATAGTATTAACATATTTAATCCAACACATCTTACGATGATAAAGAAAAGAAAGGTGGAAGAAATAATGCCTGAATGTAGTATAAGCACCTAAAATGTGGCAAAATGTCTCAAGTTCAAATATACCCTGAAACACATGAGAAAATTATAAATAGGTTGATTTTATTATGGAACAAGTAATGTAGTATTAGCTTAGTGGTTAAGAGCACGTACTACTCTTCAGAGCAAACACGTTCAATTTCTAACACCTATGAAGCCACTTGCAACCAGGTGTAAAAGGAGCTCCAGGGATCTGACATCTTCTGGTCTCCTCAGGTTCATGTGTTCATGTGAACAAATCTATACATAGATGTTCACACATAACAGATCATTAAAATAAAAAAGAATCATGAATGTATTTTCTTCACATATTATGAATACTATGCATTTTACATATGCAAACACAATTGATGCAAAGTAATAAGAATGGAGAAAATGGCAAAAAGTATGAAGAGTAAATTAAGGATTACTGCTTACACAGTTCAGTAAGGAAAAGGCTAAACTTCATGATTGAATTGCAATATAGATGTTAAAAAGTAACTAGCATTTGAATTTTTGAGTGAAATATTTTAAAATTTATTTTATTTTTTTACATTCCTGCAATTGTGCCATGTCCCTTCACACAGTTCCTCATCCCATTCCACCTCTTCCTCCCCTGACTAAAAGACGATGTTCCCCAGATCCTGCCAGGCACCATAACCTTAGGGACCTCAAGTCTCTCAAGAATTAGGCCAGACCAGGCAGTCCTCTGCTATACATATGTCTGGGCATCACACCAGCTTGTGTATGCTGCCTTGTTGGTGGTTCAGTGTTTGGGAGATCTCAGCGGTCCAGATTAGTTGGGACTGCTGGTCTTCCTATAGAGGTTGCCGTCCTCTACAACTTCTTCAATCCTTCCCCTAATTAAAGAACTGACAGAAGTCAGAAACTGATACCTTTTTAAAATATATGTACCATTTAATTTTGAATGCTAAAGTATGTGTTCTCAAATAATATTAATGGCAATATGTATTTATTATAGTCTTCTGAGATGGACATTTGGCATTATTTATACAAGTATAACATTACTTAACAGCCTTGACATCATTACAACAATGTTTTTGTAATTTATACAAAATATAATGTAAATAATCATCATTGAGTACAGTGCCTGTCAGTGTCCATGCTGATTTGCTGTAGTGAACTTTAGTTAATGAAAATGAAAATTATCTGAATGGCACAAGTAGGTTATTATTTAAACAAATGTGTATATTACCATTTACTAAATGTGTGATATTCCATGAAGAAATTCTCCATGCACATGTATTCAAGATATATTGTTAAATGAAAAATAAATGACAGTATATTGCATTATGTAATCAAACTTCATAAGCAGAATATTTACATATATCCTTTAATTTTGTCAATATTGAGTAAACCTGGTCCAATGGCAGTGGAGGCAGTAGACAGACCACTGGCAGTTCTAGGGTAATTTGAGCTACACAATGATAACCAATTTTTAAAACAAATAGAGCAGACTTGAAAGAATATCTCCCTAACTTTCTTGGTGGTTACATTTAGGAGATTTAAGAAAGCAAGTTATTCTTTGACAATTGCATACATGCACAACACATGTATGGAAGTCCTCTACACTCCCAATATCCTATCTGCCCCAACCAACATACCCTCTCTAGACCAAATCCCCATAGCACGTGCATGCCTTTATCTTTTTGCTTCATGAGCCCCTGGATTTAAACTGAGCCTCTTCTTTGAACATGGGCATGAAGCTACACACGTAACAACTGGTAAGACACCCGTGACTACATTATTTTCTATTCTCCAGCACTGCGCTTAGTTCCTTTGAATAGGCAGGGCAATATTATATAGGGTCTGTTCAGATAGATGTAACTATTGTGTGTTCCTGAGTCCCACAGCTCTATCATGCTTAGAGGACAGCATCTCACAGATCTCCTTACCTATTAATTAGCCCTTGAAAGAAGCCAAGCCCTGCACATCACCTTATCTCTAAACTGGAATTTATCTCCAATGGGTAATCATTTGAAAATGAAAACTTAGTTTTCTCCAAGGAATCTCACTGGGTACACAAACTAATTTTAAGGGTAGACTGCATATAAAGCGCTAAGGGAACTGAACATCATCTTTGGAGGATCCTTGTCTCATAATGGGTCAGGACTTTTTCTTCAGAATGTGTTTTTCCTTTTGTTATTTGTTTATTTATCTATTAGTTTTTACTCAGTATGTTTTGTGTATATATTTTCTCCTGGTTTTATGTTTCCTTGTAATTCCAAATAAGTGAGTGAATGGAAGTCTGGGTCTCTGTGTCTGTATCTGATTCTTGTACCTTGCATTGGCTCTTTTCTATCTGCTTGTTTGATCTACTCCAGTTCATTAACTTTCATTTTATTTTTATACCTTAGATGACTGTTTTCTAGTGAGAGTCAGAAGAATGTAGATACAGATGACTTGAGAAGTATAGGAGAAGGGGCGAGGGGTAGGGGAAAGAGAAAACATAATTCAAATAAATTGCATGAAAAAGTCTAATTTTAAGAAAATAATTTTAAAAACATACTTCCTAGGGCCTGTCTGCCCCCTTTTCTCAAAGTCCTAACTAGTTTCATATCAAAAGGTAAAGATAATATATTAAACCCATTCCAAGGCACAGAAAGTGATTTGTTTACAGCCAATATGGAACTGCCACTAAGGGAGAGAAGCTTCTGTAGAGTTGCAATAATGCAGTAGGAAACTTTTTAAATGCTTTCATAGACATCATTCCACTGATTCCAGTGGGAGTTTCACATGATGGATGGTACAAATTTTCAATGGGAAGATAACATTTTCGATACTTCAGTTTTCATGCAACTCTTCAAGATCAAATTAAATGTTGTATGGGATACAATCATGGAATAGGTATGATCCTTTGAAATTTTCACAATTAACCCAAATAATACCAAAATACCATTAATAAATCAGAACATATTGTATCCTAAGCCCATATCAGCATGACAATTAAGAAATAGAAGTAGATGTGTTTCAGTTGATAAAAGCTGTTTCTGGAGAGGCACTATTTTATTTCTGGGACAATTTTCCTTTGTTGGTAGATGGGTTAAATTTAAAGTGTGATAATGAAGGCCATGCTGTAAAAGATCACTCTCTCACTAAGGGACTGTCAAACTCTGACGTATAGAACAATATCATTTCAATCAATCATCTGAAGCAAATTGGGCAATATCTTTATAACATTTTAATGACTGTACAGGACTTAGTGGTCATCAACATCTCTTCTTCAACCAGAATACTTCTCTTTTCATTCTTTGGTGTAACAAAATTCCAAATACATGTAAATTAGATGATGATGGTGATGATGGTCGTGGTGATGGTGGTGTTGGTTGTGGTGTTGGTGGTGGTGGTGAAGATGATGAAGAAGAAGTCAAAAACTATCTTTTGTGACAGTGAAGAAAGCCCTTATTATTTTCAGTGTTTTCCCTATCTTTATTGTGTCTGGGATCAACAGTGAAAAACAATCTATTGTAAGTGCTAGGTTGGGAAGGAAGAGGTTTAAGCTCATCAATAGCCCACAAAACACCAGAAGAGAAAGTAAATTTTGTCAGGAGAAATTTATGTCTATTCTTACAAGAAACCCTTATCATAACCAGAGCAATGAATCAATTTAATTTTGTGAGGCAGCAAATTGCCTTTCAGAGTTTAGCTAATTAATATAAAGTGATCATGTACACAGTGCAATCCATGGCTGTCAGGACCAAAGCCCATGGATTTTAGAAATTATTGTCCTAGGATTTTAAAAATGAATGACATAATTAATGGCAATGTGGAACCTTAAAAGTCTTACTATATAAGTCACAAAGACACCATAATGTATGCTGAGTATCAGGTTAGAACTTTTTTATACATATGTATTTAGAATTTCAAAAAGTAAAATGGTTGAAGTTAAGAACAGGGCATTTTTCAGTTTCCATCTAAATCTCTAGGGTGTAGTTTGGTTTTTGTGGATCATTACACAGTGTTTCATTTTATTTTATTTGAACAGGTGATATAAGTTAACTGTACAGATTAATGAGCCTCAGTTTGATATTTCCATAATGCAGACAGCATGCACTGAACCAATGTAACTATGTTTTTTAACTGACTTTTCTGCAACTTATCAAATGTTAGAATACTCTATACTACTTCTATGGGAAAAATTGACTTCCATAGGATATAAAAATCCTTACTAAATTTTCAGAATTTTGTCTTATTTTAGAATTTTTATTTATTCTTCATACATGTATATACAATGTACCATGATCACACCTATCCTTAACATGGTTCTACTCTCTCCAGATACATTACCTTTCCAGTTTCATCTTCTTTGTATTTTCCTTTTTTCTTTTCTTTGTAATTCATTTGTTCACTGAGCCTACTGGGATGTTCCCTAATCTTGTTGTCTTAATCATGTTCAGGACGTGTGCATAAGAGTGTAGATGCAGTGAGACCAATAACTGTGTCATGTCCAGAAGTCACGATTGAATCCTCCCACTCATCACGTTCTGCCTTCTCCTTTTCTGCAATGTTTCCCCTGCCTTATGCTCAGCATTCTTCTTCTCACGGTCTTAGCAGTTACACAGATCTGCACTAATTGCTGCACAGTACACCTATACATTTCTCTGACCAGAGCTCATGAAAGCTGTAATCTATGGAGAAAAACAATAAGAATTGGAAGACAGTTTGACAACATTGTTATTTAGCAAAACAGAAGTAGTAGGATGCTCTCTACAGCCATCTGAGACCTGGGAAAACTTTGACCTTGTTTATAACATGACATCTGACTTTCCTTCTATATAACAGGATTCAAAGTCAAACAAAGAGTAGTTGCCTACTTTCATAAGATTATGGCATTTGTCCTCACAGTTCTATTTTTTTCAATTGGGACAATGATATCTAGCTTCATCAATATCCATGCCAATGATGTAATTTTGCTCTTTTCATGGTTAAATAAAGATCTAGTGTGTGTATATGTTATTCTTCCCATTTTGATACATGGATATTATGAACAGATAAGCTCATTTAATGAAGGTATCACTGGAATATACAGATAGATTCCTTCAGGTCCATATTCGTACCATGGTACTATGGAATCACAAGTAATTTCAGTTTTAATTTCTATATTGATTTCTGTAATAGTTATATTAAAATTTAGTCCAAGCAACTGTATACTATGTTTCCTTTTTCCAGTAACACAGCATAAGTATTGTCATTTGTATTTAAACTTCACCAATGTTTTGTGGGTTTAGTATTTTTCGTGTACTTTTTGATAATTATTGTGCAATTATTTTAAGCATTTATTCTAGCATGTAACATATTTCTGAGTAATATGATATATTGGGTTTTATGTTATGAATATGATCCCTATATCAGATAAAGATTTGGAAAACACATTCTTTTATAATAAGGTAAATTGCACTATCATTGCACTGATTCTTCTGCTGAGTTTCAAGTGCTGTTCATATATATATATATATATATATACATATATATATATATATATATATATATAGTAGAAATATCTATGGGAAGTTGAAGGAGAGGAAAATGTAAGACAAAAACTATGTTAAATGAAAAATATATGGAATCCTCTGTTCCTGTATTGGTTCATGACAAAAAGCATGTTATTAAATGGGAAATTACTTTTATGTTCCCTATTATAGCTCAATCCTCAATACTCAGTCGTATTTCAATTGCCTACTGCCCTAGTGTATGATACATCTATGCCTGCCTTCTGAAGAAAATTGAATTCCCAACCACCTATTTATAACTCAGGTGGTAAGGAGAGAGAAGCTAAACATCTATCCAAATAGAAGTCCACCAGTAGAGATTGGATTTAAGAGCACAGTAATAATGTACAGTGAGACTGTAATCTAGGAGATTACTGCTAAGGAAATAGCAAAAATAGTAATATTGTTTTTTAATTTATATACCAAATGATGCCCCCTCTATTGCCCCTTCTCCCAGAGTCTCTGACCCAATCCTCTTCTCTCCTAAGATGATGACATGCACAGATATGGCCGCAACTCTGAAACATCGAGTCTCTTCAGAATTAGGCACATCCTCTCCAACTGCAGCCAGACAATGGAACCCTGTCTGGGAACAGATTCCTCAGTCAGGCTACAACTTTCAGAACTTCCCCCACTCAAGTTTTTTGCGGAAGACACATGGAGATTGATCTACATGTCTGCCACAAATGTACCAGGGGCCTAGGTCCACCCTGTGCATGATCTTGGGTTGGGGACTCAGGCTCTAAGAGTTCCCGGGGGTCTAGGTTAGTTGACACTGTTGTTCTTCCTGTGCAGTTCCTATTGTCTTTTGGGCCCTAAATCTGTCCTCAAGCTCCATCCACTGTGTGGCTGTAGGTGTCAGTATATGCCTGAGTCAGCTGCTGGGTGGAGTCTCTCAGTACAACCTGCTCTATCTGCGAGTGTAAAAGAGCAACATTAATAATGCCATGAATTGGTGCTTGTCCATGTGATGGATTTCAATTTGCACTGGCAATTCACTCAGTCCCTGATTTTCTTTTAGACTTGGCAAATTTTGTGTTGAAATGCTTTGTGAGTGTACTTGTGTCTTTATCCCTCCACTGGTGGTCCTTCCTGGCTACAGGAGTTGACCTCTTCATGTTCCATATCATCAATGTGAGTCGCAGCTTAGGAAACCCCCATTGATTCGTGGGTACCTCCCTTATCCCAGGACTCTTTCTCATACTGGAGATTTCCCCTACATCCTCATCTCCATAAGTTCAACATTTCCTATCCTTCTCATGACTATCTGGACATATCTCCTGTCCCACAAATAATCCTTTCTTCTCTCCCTTCCTTCTCCCATCCAGTTCCTTCCCTCAATCTCCCTCCAAGACTACTTTATTCCCCATTCTAAGTGAGAGTAAAGCTTCTGCAGTTGGGCCTTTCTTCTTGTTTATCTTCTTTGGATCTATGAGTTTTGTGGAGGGTACCCTATAGTTTATGGATAATATTAACTTGTAATTGAGCAATGTAAACAACCCTGAAGTATCATATTTTTATAGTAGTATTCAACATTGAAATTTATAGTTCAGTATGAGTGAGGGTCAGGAGGGGCAAAAATTAAGCAAAAAGCAACTTAAAACGTAGATCAAATCACAGATTTTACCAGTTGATATTTTTATAATAATAATACTCTACTACCATAAGTAGTTATTACCTCACAGGCGATATTTTAATGATACCAAAATTGGCAGGTAAGTGATGTTTTTAACAAATAATTATGGATAGTATGACTAAGATCAAATATATTGTTTTGGTATCACTTGCTGGCATTATTCCTCAAACACAATGTAAATTGCATATAGTTATCCCAGCTCTGAAAAAAAAGAAAAGAAAAGAAATTAAGGTATCAGTTTTAAATTTTAATATTTATTTTATCCTAGCCTATAAAGTAACAAGTTGTCTGATATCATATTTCTAGGCATTCAACTTCATCCTTCCTTCCTCAATACTTTTTCCCCACACCCACTATGTCCCAACACTTGCACTATTCTGTCTGTGTTATTCTTACTTCTACATTCATATCCCACATGTTCAATATCGTCCAAAACAAACTGTTTAACACCATACTTTCTAATCTAATGAGACCCAGTCCAGTGTAATGAACTCAAACCACTCCAAAATTCACATAAATACAAGTATATGAAAATGAGATTCTATTATCTACATGAGAAAGAACACATGGTATTTGCCTATCTGAGTCATTGTTACCTTACTCGGTATATTTTCCAGTTACATCTATTTCCTGAAACAATGATAGTTTAGTATTCCTAGGGGTGAATGAAATACCATTGTGTATATTGTGTTAATCTTGCCTATCTACCTATCAATGAACATTCCTTACTATTCTCAATAAAAAAGCAATAGATTTCTTTATGAATAACGATGAGAAAGCTCTGATACAGAAGCCAAGATTTATTACTGACAAACTAGGAAAAAATTTTTCAAAGATAAAAATAATAACATATTTGTGGCTATATTAACTAGAGATGTCTATGTTAATAAAGGTTGTTGTATTCATAATATTTTATACTTATTAAAAATGGAGAATATTCAATAATTTAGAGAATGTTTGTAAAACTGTCCATCACTAAGTGATATTTCCAATAAAATTTTAATCTTTTTATAAAATATATATATATGTATATATATACATATGTATACATGTATATATATATATATATATATATATATATATATATAATTTCCATTCAAAATAAATCACATTAAGAAGTTACTGGAATAAAATTTAATAACAAAACCAAAGACCTGTTATATGAATAGACAGCAGACTAGGAGTTATTGAAAACCTCTCCATTTAAATTAAATGACTTAGAAAGGAGTTAGCATTTTAATAGAAATGCACATGTCAAACAAGATACAATAAAATCCTGAAACTCTAGCAAGATGGTTACTATGCATTCTTATCTGCTAAGGTTTCATCAACAAACATGGAACAGAAGAGAAAGTATATATGAGAAATATAAATTCATATTTAACATTCTTACTTTCTTTATAACCCAAGCAGACACATATCTAATTTGTTGCTTAAAAAGTATGTACAAAGTATGGCTTTTGATAATAACACTAATATTTCAAAACTATCATGTAAACATGCTAAGACCTTAATACAAAAGCCAGAGGTTTCAGAGGAACCATAAAATCTTACTTGAAAAAAGAAAATTTCCTAGGTACATAGATAGGCATAATGAAGTCCCCAGCTAACCAATACAAGAGGGGTCAAAATTATTGTCTATATATTCCATAGAATACTCTCTCCCAGTTCGTTGTTAGTTAGCAGGCTTTTTTCCTTATCTTTCCCTGTTTCTTATCTTCTCAGAGCAGGTTGTATTTCTCAAAAATTTGTTCAAATCATCAGATCTTCACTCCAACGAAAAGAAGATGTATACTTTAGAGGAAAACCAATTAAAGGTTCTCATTCTTTACTGTGCAACATTTTAGATTAGATTTTGATGCTTAATATACATTTATACCTTAGTCATGATCTTTCAAGATTGGCCTCAAATCCACTCTTCTTAATTAACTATGTAAAAGGCCTTTAGTTAGTCACAGAAAAGCTTTCAAAGTATATTTACGTAGGTTTATTTAATAAAAATTCAGCTTGTAGTTTAAACAGAATAGTGATGGAAAACATCTTTTCATACATTTTCAGTACCTTCACATTATTTTATAGCTAAAATATTGCATTAGACTCAAGATAAAATTATTAACATCTTACTAAAATAAATTAGATTTTTTTCTTTGTATAATACAGATCATATAATTGAACATTTTTCGAGACAGTGTTTCTTTTATATCCCTGGCAGTACCAGATCCCTCTCTCTCCCTTTCTCTGTAGACCAAGCTGGCCTTGAACTTAGAGTTCTTCTGCCTGCTTCTGCCACCCCAGTGCTAAGAGTAAAGGCCTGTGCCACCACACCCAGTGCTTTCTACATCTTTATCAAGGTCTTATTTGATTATATTCCAAATCTTATGAAGTCACTTCACTAGAAGTACCTAGAAGAAATCCAATACCAACATCATGTTTTGCACATCTAAGTCCCTCATACTTAGTTCCTGATTGATGTAGTCACATAGCAAGCTCTCTGAGGGAACTGAAAACAACAAATATTTGCTTTCATTACAGGAGTAAAGAAAATGCCTGTTCACTGCACAATCTCATGATATCATGGAACAATTCTGCCAACACTAAAAAGGAAATCTCACAAAGAGACCGGTATCCGAATCCACAGTTCTTACCTTCTGATTGGTTGTGCACACTCTGGCCACCATTTCATTATAACCAGGTTGAACCCAAAGGTATTCTCTGCCCCAAAAATCCATTTCTATTATATTGTCATATCAGCCATGTTCCATTAAATTTATGCATCGACCACACCAAAGTCCGGGTTTATAAAATATCCAACAAAAACCTGGGAAGAAATGCTACAAAAATACAATTATAACTAATAAATAAAAAAATAAGGTCTTTTACTTGTTGAACCACTGCATCTATCCGTTTCATTGTATTGAATGGTTCTGGGTATATTCACAAACCAAGAAAATTGTTTTTAAGTCAGGAAACGACTTATAAGATTTACTTTTCTCTGTCTATTATATAGACAATAAACACTAAACTTAGGTATCAATGCTTAAGAGAAAGCAATCTTACCTGTTGTTTCCTTTCTCTGTTTCTCAAATTTTTCTTTTTTATAATTGAAGTAGTATAGTTCAACCTGTTATTTAATATTTTTCCACTCCACTTCAATTTCTACTTCAATTCTGAGTGATAAGTCCAATTGGGCTCTGATTACATTTATTGGCCACATATATATTTTTCTTTAAAATCCACAGGCAATGTTTTATATGCTAGAAAGTATTCTTTTGGGAGAGCATTCTTCTAGAAATTTAGTTCATGCCTATTCATGGATTTTCTCTGCATGACTTTATTATTTGCTAATTTGTTTGAAATTTTTAGGATTATTGTGTGTGTGTGCCTGTGTGTATATACATACAGACATACGTGTATATATATGCTTGATAATTCAACTTTGATATGAGCAGAGAAATTGCTTGAGTCTTATTGATAATTTATGGATATAGTGAATTTTTGCATGTACTGTACATATAAACTTGAAAATACATTGTGTATATTTCTTCAAATGCAATGTTTAAATGTATATATTAGATCAAACCTACTAGTTGTAGTTTTAGCACTTTCCAACATTAATTTTATCTTATTAGGTGTCTAGAATGAAATACATGGAATCACAAATCATCTCTTAACTCCAACTGTAGGTAGACTCAATGATATATCTTGCTTTTATACATGATTGCTCACCTTTGGTTCATTAATTTTATATTTAATTTGGTCTATTTATATTATAAATGTGTGCCACATTTCATATATGTATTCGTTGATAATTTCCTTCTGTAAACAATTATTAAAAATAAATGATCTATATACATTATTTCAAAATCTAAAATCATTCAGTTTCTTCCATAATCAAATACCATAATGCATAAATATCAGAAACATTTCTTGTTTGTGACTATTAACAAAAAGTATTTGATGTACCATTACAATAAACATATTTTGATATTATCCCTTGAAGTTTCTTCAAGTAGTTGTCTAACTTTTAATAAAGGGAAGTATAGTAAAATTGTTAGTATCATTGATTCTCAAATCATTTCAGTTTTTTTTCAATCTAGATTCCTTTAAAATGAAAAATAGATTTTTGTTTATATAAGTCATAACAAAAAGGGACATGTTGGCTATAGACAGCAAAAGAGACCAAAGGAAATTAATGCCAAACTCTAACACTTTTGCCAATATCTGAAATGGGAAATGGTATTTTACTGTATGATTAATTTAATGAGACAAAATGTCATTTTTATTTAATAATTTTCCTGACTATTTTATGTATTTACATTTCAAATGTTATCTCTTTTCCTCCTATCCCTCAACCCCCACCAGATACATGGCATCGCTGAGGATGTTCCCATTCCCACCAATCCACTTCAGCTTCAATGCCCTGGCACCACTCTACATTGGGAAACAAGTCTTCACAGGATTAATGCCATTTCCTTCCAAAGGTGTTAGATAGTGAAATCCTCTGCCTCATATGTGGCTGGCGTCATGGGTCCCTCAGTGTGTACTCACTCGTGGGTGGTTTAGTTCCTGGAATTTCTGATGTTTGGTTCATATTGTTGTTGTTCCCAGGGTTTTCCAAACCCCTTCAGCTCATTAACTACTTTCTCCAAAAACTCCATTGACCTGCCCCTTGTTCAATGCAATGGTTAGCTGCAACCATCCTCATCACTGTCAGTAGGGTTCTGTCAGAGTCTCTCGGGAGACATTCATATCTGACTCCTCTCAGCAGGGGCTTGTTGGCATCAGCAATAGAGAATGGTTAGAGTGACTGCATATGGGATAGATCCCCATATGGACAGTCTGTGGTTGACCCTTCCTTCTGTCCCTGTTTAACTCTTTGTCTTTGTATTTCCTCCCATGAATATTTTGTTCTCACTTCTAAGAAGAAATGTAGTATCCACATTTTGGTTTTCCTTCTGCTTAGGCTTCATATGACCTGAGAACCCTTTCTTAGGTATTCCACACTTTTAGGCTGATATACACTTCCAATAAGTGTATACCATTTGTGCGCTTTTGTGACTGGGTTACCTCACACAAAAAGATATATATAACTTCCATCCTAAGAATTTCATGCAAACATTTTTTAATACCTTACAAGTACAAATCTGTGTAAATGTACCACATTTCCTTTATACATTACTCTGTTGAAGGACATCTGGTTTCTTGTTAGCTTCGGGCTATTATAAAAAATGTTGCTATCAACATGTAGCATCATGTATCCTTGTTATATGTTGGGGCCTCTTTTATAATATAGCCAGAAATGGTATTGTGGTGTCCTCAGGTAGTACTATATCCGCGTTTCTGAGGAAATTCCAGACTGTTTCCAGAGTGGTTCTACCAACTTGCAATCCCACCAACAATAGAGGAGTGTTCCTCTTTCTCCACATTCTTGCAAGCATCTGTTGTCATCTGATTTTTTTTTATCCTAGCCATTCTTACTGGCATCCCGTGGAATCTTAGGATTTTTTTTTTTTGATTTGCATTTCCCCGATGACTAAGGATGCTGATATTCCTCAGTTGGGATTCTTTGTTTGGCTCTATACACCATCTTTGAAAGGACTATTTGATTCTCTGGACACTAAGTCCTTGAGTATTTTTACAGATTTATTTTAGCCTTCTATCAGAAGAAGAATTAGTAAAGATTTTTTTTTTCTTAATCTGTTGCTTGCACCTTATTTCGAATGACAGTGCCCTTTTCCTTACCAAAGCTTTACAATTTTATTAAGTCCCATTTGTCGATTCTAGATATTGGAGCGTAAGCCATGGGTACTCTGTTTAGGAAAGTGCCCAAGTGTTCGAGACTCTTTACCACTGTTGCTCCTATTAGTTTAAGGTTATATGGTTTTACGTGAAGATCCTTTATCAACGTTGACTTGAGCTTTTTACAGGGAGATAAGAATTAGGGTTGTGGATTTAGCTCAGTGGTAGAGCCCTTGCCTAGGAAGCATAAGGCCCTGAATTCGGTCCCCTGCTCCGAAAAAAAGAACCAAAAAAAAAAAAAAAAGAATTGATTGATTTCCATTCTTCTACATGCTAATCTCCAGTTGAAACACCACTGTTTGTGCTTTTTTCCATTGGATGGTTAAGGCTCCTTGGTCAAAGATCAATTGACCATGGGTATGTGGGTTCATTTCTGGGTCTTCAATTCCAATCCATTTATCAATCTGACTGTGTGTGTACCAAAACACCATGCAGTTTTTATCACTTTTTTTTTTTTCGATAATACTGCTTGAGGTCAGGATTGGTTATTCCCGAGAAGGTCTTTTATTAAAAATCCTGCGGATTTTGTTATTCCACATGAATTTGCAAATTGCTCTTTCTGTCTCTATGAAGAATTGAGTTGGAATTTTGATGGGGATTGCATGGAACCTGTAGATCGCTTTTTTCAAGATGGCCATTTTTATTATATTAATCCTGCCAATCCATGAGCATGCGAGATCTTTCCATCTTCTGAGGTCTTCTTCAATTTCTTTCTGCAGAGGCTTGAAGTTCTTACAATACAGATGTTAAACGCAAATTCTTCACTCCCTCTTTAAAAAAGAACAAGAATACCCTTGGCAGGGGATATGGAGGCAAAGTTTAAACAGACAGAAGGAAAACACATTCAGAGCCTGCCCTACATGTGGCTCATACATATACAGCCACACAATTAGATAAGATGAATGAAGCAAATAAGTGCAGGCCAACAGGAGCCGGATGTAGATCTCTCCTGAGAGACACAGCCAGAATACAGCAAATACCGAGGCAAATGCCAGAAGTCAACCACTGAACTGAGAATAGGACCCCTGTTTAAGGAATCAGAGAAAGGACTGGAAGTGCTAGAAGGGGCTAGAGACCCCATATAAACAACAATGCCAAGCAACCAGAGCTTCCAGGGACTACGGCACTACCTAAAGACTATGCATGGATTGACACTGAACTCTGACCTCATAGGTAGCAATGAATATCCTAGTAAGAGCACCAGTGGAAGGGGAAGCCCTTGGTCCTTCCAAGACTGAACCCCCAGTGAATGTGATTGTTGGAGTGAGGGTTTTAATGGGCGGGGGACGGGGAGGGGAATCCCATGTTGAGGGGGAGGGGGATGTGTTAGGGGAATGTTGGCACAGAAACTAAGAAGGGGAATAACAATCGGGAAAGTAAATAAGAAATACTCAAGATAATAAAGATTAGAAAAAACAAAGCCAAAAAAAAAAGAAATAATAGCAATAGTAATGTTAATGATTAAAAACTGACCCAAACAACTATTCAAAATAGGAACTAAATATATATTTAAGTCCAAAAACATAAAATCTACGTAGAAAAAAGGATTTTGAAACATGGAATTCATTATCTCTCCAAAGAGGTTCACACTGTAACTATATTTCATGAATCCAGAGAGAGATAGGTCTGGTTTTCGTGATTTCTAATTTTACTCCATTGGTGAATGTTTTCATTTCCTGAGAATCATTAGAGCAAAACTATTGAGTCTCTCAATAGTTTTTCCTTTACGATCACCCCTAGAGTACTATATTTTAGGAGAACCTAAATATATGACCACAAGGATGCATCAGGGATACCTTTTCCATCATGAAATTGGTATCCAGAGTTGGCCATATTAGCAACATCGAAAGTCCAATCCACATGTTTACTTCTGGCTTGTTGTGAACAAATTATCAATCCCAAGGCCCCTGAATGTTTCAATGACCTATCTCCATTTATGTTTTGTCAGATTATAGGATGGCTACACCACACATAAAAAACAAGTTTCTTAAGAGTTGAAAAACACAATTTGTTCTGAAAAATATACATTAGTTTTTTTTTTTCAAAAAGTGCTTAAATGATACAATCATAATATAAGGTACATGACCTTAACTGAACTGAAAATTCACCAGAAGAACAAAAATTAAAAAAAAAGAATGAATAACAAAACTTCCAACCAAACTAAACAAAGCTAATACCTGAAGAAAACAAAACTCTAACCAAAAACAAAACACAGTAATCGAGCTAATGAACATTCTCTTGTGGAAGATTTAGCACCACAGTCTAAAGGCCTATGGCTGGCCTTGGGAACATAGTGGGAAGGCCGTCATTCACCAATTGCAATAGCATTTTAAAGATGAATCTAGCTATGCCTCTTTGGGGCCTTTTCAGGTCAAGGACTTCTAAGGCTAATATGAGACATGTACAGAATTGGGTTTCTAGATTTTGAATTTCTCTTGACTGATTTCCAATAATAAACTTGAAAAATCCCTCAGAACAAGGATGAATTAACCCTCTGAGACACCTGTATGTCCAGCAGTTTTTGATGTGCTTTAACACTTCTTTGAAACCCTCTCATGTTCATTTTCAGTGTGAAGGGAATTCCACTGTATCAATGGAAACTCACTTCCCTTTCCTACCTGGGCTGCAGCATTTACTCAGCTCAAATATTATCACTCCCAAGGAGATAAAGATTTTAAAAATTCATCCTCTCAATGTGAACCACTAAATTAATAGCATATAATTTCTACCATTCAAAGTCTTCCTAATGCATATTTCCTGAAGGCCTTAGCTTTCTTCATTTTAGTAACAGGTTCTGCATCAGGAAGTCCTTATTTACATACAATGTATCTCCTTGGCTTTGAACCAGCTGCTCACTCTTAGGTACTGGATTTACCCAAGCAAGTTTCTCCCTTTTCAATTCAGCTGTTACAAGTATGGTCTCTTAGGTTTTTCAACTTGAAGAATTGTCAAAGCTCTTACTGTCCCTACAGAGTTGTGTCTAGTAATGACCTGGATCAATCCTACATTCATGAGAACTGAGCAACACCATTGCATAAAATCAAAATTGATCACTTGTCATCTAGGAAATGTTGTTTTCAAAGAAGGATTCAGTTGTTACTATTTACAAATCATTCCTCTTATACTTTAAAATGTAAACATTCCTCAAGGACAGAATTCTTTCTCAAGAAAGGAGGAGGAATTCTGAATTCTTTCATTATCATTGCGTTTGATTTACTTGTGGATATACACCTCATACCTTGGATCAGTCCAGCATGCCCAACTGCACAGAGCAAGTCACTTATTTGTAGGATGTGCGTGTGTGTGTGTGTGTGTGTGTGTGTGTGTGTGTGTGTGTGTGTGTGTGTAGGTCACTCCATGGTAACACCTGATACATGTTGGAGAAGAACATTTCTTCAAAGATACCATGGCCTCCTTTGTTTTGCATGCCTCTTTAGCATATCTAATCACTTCAAATTGCACCATTTACGTATACCTCTGGGTCACAGATTAAACTCATAATATTCTTCCATCTCCATAGGGATTCAAAGCTCAATGATAAATAATTTTTGGAGACTTTAGATTCAAATTTTGTCCTAAAACTCATTAAGTATTTATTGTTCTGTAAATGCAAATCCAGCTGGTATTTTGGACATTTGAGTTTCATGGCGAGAAATCATCAGCTGAACACATTCCCTCCATTCTTGGCAAGTTCATGCTATGCTTCCTGAATGTCATGTTTGCTGTAACTACCTAGTTATACAGTCTTATGATATGCAAGTGAGTTCTAATATAGTTTTCTGAATACTCAGTGGTTCTGATCAGAATCTGTACAGTGGGGAAGCAATCTCTTTGGGCTAAATTTAGGTTGCAAACTGCCTCTGTTTCCATTTTGAATAGCATCTTGTATATATGCATGTGGTTTTTAGATGGTTTTTCATTATCTATTAACAGTACACATACCATAGCATCAGATTATTTTAAGGTTACATGTGAAGTGATTTATTTTCCCTCCTGGCTTAGAATTGTTTGGGGATATTTAGATCAATCTGTGTAACCCTACTCAATTCTTCTTGATATATTTTCATCTATGGATGGTGTAATATCTACAAACTTTGATATACTGTCTTTGATACACCTTCCTTCACCTGTGTAAATGAAAGTATTTATACCTATGAATGTTGTAATATCTTCAACCTTTGATATACAGAACTTTATGCATCTTCCTTCACCTATGTAAAAGAAAAATATTTTCAGCAGGCGGATCCTGTAACGTTTTGGATACTACATGATTCCCTTAGCTAAAATATGACTAGGCATGCTTAATGAGGCTCAAACCGATCCATGGGGAGACACCACTGACTAAAAATGTCAACTACTACTCAGATATCCTCTATGTATGCAGTCAGAGGAACAGTTACTTCAGTTCAGGTGTGGAACTGATGAATTCTCAGCCATTTTCCCAATTAAAAAAAATTACTAAGACAAGGATTGAGGGAATGCTTTCATCTATGTAGAAAATGAATATCAGCCTCACATACAAATTTGTGGTGTGAAGTAGTTGCAACACTGTACTGCAGAAAGAATAATATACTTTTCGGTATGGTCTTTCTGGACTCGAGTATGATATCAATATAGTCTTCTGTGACAGATTTTCAAGCACATATGACCATCTGAGAATTCCAGCAGAGTAAATCTTGCTCAAGATAATACCCTTCATGTTATTTGTGACCATCATCGGGACCAGATACTGCTAGGTATCAGAGTTCTGACTCATTTTTCAGTTTTTTTTATCTCATGCTAATTTTTGATGCTTTCTTTCCCCCATGGAATAGTTAGTCATCAGGCCTGTGTACCAGATATCAGCTGCATGACCAGAGGTTGGATGCAATTTACCTCACTGCTGAATTCATAGATACATGGATTTTATTTTATGAGAAACCTTGATCTTCTAGAATGTAGAATATTGTTGTCTGTGGATTTCCTTGGCTCCCTCCATTCTCACGAGGTTCATATCAGTGAAGAAACTGCACACAGAATGTGGAAAATACTTGCTGGGCTACAGGATATACAAAATCAACAAAACTTTCCTTGCATGGGATTAGAACATAGTGGAGAGGAGATTCACTCAGATTAGTCAATGAAATGCTCCCCCTGTATACCTAATGGACAAATGTTTACCCACCTGGATTGACTTGTTAGCCTTGCCTGCTTACCCTGCTTACCCAGTTCCCAGGAGATTTTATTCTCAGCAAGGGATAAGATGGTGAATCAACATTTTACACTTGCTCACTATTTCCCAGTTACTCAAAAATAAGCAGATTCCTCCAAAAGGAGCTCCCATTTCTATAGTCTACCTGGCTTCAGGTCTGAAGCTATGAGCCCAGTCAACAAGAAAAACTCCATAACCAGGACAAAGTAAATCTTTTCTTTCTTTAGTGCTAGGGAGGATGGGCAGCTCTGATGGTGTCTTCCTTATTGTAGGTTCTTCTTTAATCAGGAGAGGTGGAAGAACATTGGAGGAGGGTAAGTTTGATCCATTTAGAGTTCCCATATAATAATAGTAATGAAAATGAAAATGATAATGATAATAATAATAATAATAATAATAATAATAATAAAATCATCTTCAGGAGCAGCAGCATCAACATCACCATCATCATAGAAGTTATAGAAGATGGGTAGGGGGGCCAGTTAGGGCTCTTATGGACATGAAAGTGGGAAAGAAAATAAAATTTGAAATGCAAATATAGAAATATACAATTAAAAAAACCAATAAGATTTGCTAAAAATTTTAAAAAATGAAAGAAATTAAAGAAAAGAAATCTGTCAGCGAATTAGACATATTGACTCAGAAATTTAAAGGTCACTGTCAGGGAATGGTAATCAGAGTAAAACTAGTGGACAGTCTGAGATGATGAAGTCTCAACTAGAAACCCTTCTCTCTCCCAGATGTCAGTGTCAGACACAAACTGCACTATAGGAATCCAAAGTATGAAGGAGTTTACAACGAGATGTGGACACAATACTTGTTTTTGCCTTTTTCCTTAGCACCTTTCTCTTCAGGAAAATAATAATAAAAGCCATGAACTCTCAGGAAAAAAACTGTGCTCATCACAACCCCTGGTTTTTTGAATAAAGAAATTAATGATTTAACTCTCTGATTTTCAGGAACCATTACTACAAGGAAAGTCCAGATGCTTCAAAAAGTATGACCGCCCCCAATTCCCGTATATGTAAAGATCAGATCAAGGCTATCTCTTCAGTGGAACCACTCAAACCCTACCCAGAAATCACAGAGTATTCCCAAGGACCATGTATTTCTTTCTTTTTTTTATACCAAGACAGAAGTACAGCTTCCTTCTCCCCATCTCTTATATCTTCAACCTCTTTGTTCTCCCTCCCAAGTGGCTGGTTCCTCTGAATAGAAGGATAATTGGTAAACCCTAGAGGTACTGAAGGAATATCTGAGGTACAATTAAAGACACGACAACACTTGTGACATCACAGAAGAAGCTAGGGCTCTCCAGGGTACAAGACATTTTTCAGGGAGGGCCTAATGATGATATCACTGAGAATTGCCATGCCTTCCCTGCTGAACAGCTTTCCTTACATTGACCAGATTCAAGGGTACCCTTCCCAGGAGAGTCTCCTGTGACACAGTGGAAACCTTTATGTACTACATCTCTAAAGCAAGAGACTTCTTTTGCTTCATTAGTAGTTACATGCTCTGAATGGAGAAAGTTAGTCAGGGGCTTGGCATGGGTAGAAATGTTCCAGGAACGTGGAGTGGAGGAGATTCTTCTGAATAATAATTTTATTCAATGGACCATTCCTGTGAAATATGATTCAATTTCTTAGGTTTTCTCTGTTTCCCAAAGGATAGTGTTTTCCCTACAGACCTTTAATTTTATTAAAGTGAGTATTTTATTACATTTTCTTACTGTACATTCCTTTATATGGGACTTTATATATAAAATTCTGTTTTCCAATTCAAGTTTTTGCAATGATTTTGGCAACAAAGGGGGTTCAGCTATAGAGTGAATATAGCATTGTATTTATTGTGTAACCCCTCCAAATGATAAACTCCCAAATCCTTATTTTATCCAACAATTACCAGACAGAGGTAAAGCAAAAAACAACATGGTTTACAGAGTGTGGTTCTGTAGTCCCATTAGATATCAGTTCTCTAATTTCTACTTTCATGTGTTCCCATGGCCAGACTTGAGGATTATAGATGTTTTACCATAATCCTTTCTTCTGTCCAAACATAAGTTATAGGAGGAGGTCACAGAGAGGAATGTCTTGAGGTCCAGGGAAACCTCAACATCAACAGTTTCATCAGAAAAGGAGGAAGTCTATTTGGCACTGTCATTAGTGGATTCTCCATTCTTGACCTAGTTGTTCAGAATGCACATTAAAATTCCACCTAACATCCAAGCTATAAGAGCCACTATATATATATATATATATATTCACCAAAACTAGGTATGATTGAATGAAGCCAAGAGTGCATCCTGCCCAGAACTTTATATAGATCTCCCCTGAGAGACACAGCTAGAGAATGCCAACTACAGAAGTGAGTGATAGTGGCAAGCCAGTGACCTTTATATATACCTCTTGTTCGTAGATTTTGAGATAGGATTACAAGACATGTGTAAGTGAGGTGTCTGAGGGTACCTGGAAGGAAATTGGGGTCAAGCAACGTGAGGAAGGACGCCAATACAAGAGTCTGAACCACGCGTCAAATTTATTTTTCTCCATATCTGAATTTATACCATAACATGGGTATTTTTCATGTTCGGCATGAAGGGAATTCTAATGTCTGAATGGAAACTCACTTCCCTTTCCTACCTAGGCTACGGCATTTACTTAGCTCAAATGTTTTCACTCCTAAGGAGATAAACATTTCAAAATTTCATAATGTCAATGTCTACCACTAAATTTATAGCATAAAATTTCTACCATTCAAAGTCTTCCCCATGCATGTTCCTGAAGCCCTTAGCTTTATTCATTTTACTAACAGGTTCTGTACCCAGTAGTGCTTGTTTACATGCAATGTTTGTCATTGGCTTTGAACCAGCTGCTCAGTCTTAGGTACAGGACCTTACCTAAACACAGTTTCTCCATTTTGAGTTAAGCTGTTGCTAGTACGGTTTCTTAGGTTTTTCAACTTGAAGAACTGTCAAAGCTCTTACTGTCCCTACAGAGTTATGACTAGTAATGACCTGGTTCAATACTACAATCATGAGAACTGAGCAACTACAGTTTCATAAAATTCAAATTGAATCACTACACGTCTCTGAAATGCTGTTTTAACGTGGATTCAGTAGTTACTGTTTTCAACTCATCCCTCTTAAACTTTAAAATGTAAGCATTACTCATGCAGAAAATGCTTTCTCAAGAAAGGAAAAGGATTCTAAATTTTTCATTGAGTTTGGGTTTAACTTACTTGTGGAGAATACACTTCATTTCTTGGATAAATCCAGCATGCCACACACAGCACAGAGGAGGTCAGTTATTTGAGGGTTATGTGTTTGTGTGTGTGTGTCTGTGTGTGTGTGTGTTTGTGTGTGTGTCTGAGTGTGTGTTGGTGTGTGTGTCTGTGTGTATGTGTGTATGTGTGTGTCTGTGTGTGTACATTTGTTTGTTTGTGTGTGTGTGTGTGTGTGTATCTAGTGTCTAGTTCACTCCACAGTAAATCATGCTACGTTTTGAAGAAGCACACTTGTTCAAAGATACCATGGCCTCCTTTGTTTTGCATGCCTCTTTAGCATATCTAATCACTTCAAATTGCACCATTTACTTATACCTCTGGGGCACAGACTAAATTCATAATAGCCACCAATCTCCATAGAGATTCAGAGCTGATTGACAAATAAATTTTGGAGTCTTTCGATTCAAATTTTGTCCCAAAACTCATTAAGTACTTATTGTCCTCAAAACTCAAATCTAAGTGGTATTTTGGACTTCTGAGTTTCATGCCCAAACCTCATGCACTACATGCACTCCCTCTACTGTTGAAAAGTTCAAGGAATGCTTTCTGTATGTCATGTTTGCTGTGACTACCTAGTTATACAGTCATGTGATATGCAAGTGAGTTCTAATATAGATTTCTTAATACTCAATGGTTCTGAACAGAATCTGTGAAGTGGGGAATCAATCTCTTTGTGCTAAATGTAGGTTGCAAACTTCCTCTGGATAATGTTTGAATAGCATCTGGTATATATGCATGTGCTTTTTAGGTGGTTT
Source organism: Rattus norvegicus (assembly GCF_021556685.1). Lineage (NCBI taxonomy): Eukaryota > Metazoa > Chordata > Mammalia > Rodentia > Muridae > Rattus > Rattus norvegicus. The sequence goes on along the minus strand of NC_141555.1, from coordinate 29,621,395 downwards.
TTCTTTATCAATTAACACTCCACATACCATAGCATCAGATTATTTTAAGTTTCCACGTGAAGTGATATCTTGTCCATCCTGGCTTAGAATTGTTTGAGGATTCTTAGATCAATCTGCGTAGCCCTACAGAATTGTTCTTGATATATTATCTTCTATGGATGGTGTAATATCTACAACCTTTGATACACAGCCTTTGATACACCTTCCTTCTCCTGTGTAAAAGAAAATATTTACAGCAGATGGATCCCGTAATGTTTTGGATACTACATGATTCCTTTAAATGAAATAAGTATATACATGCTTATTCAGGACCAAACAGATCCATGGGGAGACACCCCGACTAAAAATGTCAACTACTATTCAGATGTCCTATATGTATACAGTCTGAGGAACAGTCACTTCAGTTCAGGTGTGGAACTGAAGAATACTCAGCCATTTTCCCTATTAAAAAAACAAAACAAAACTAAGGAAAGGAATGAGATAATGCTCTTATCTACGTAGAACATTAATATCAGTCTCAATTCAAATGAGTGATGTGAATTAATTTCAACCAAGTACTGCAGAAGGAATAATATACTTTTTTGTATGGTCTCTCTGGATTAGAGTATGATATCAATACAGTTTTCCGTGACAGATTTTCAAGCACTTATGAACTTCTGAGGACTCCAGGATAGTAATTCTTGCTTAACAAAATAACCTTCATGTTATTTGTGACCCTGCATGGGATCACTTCTTCCTATGTATCAGAGATTTGACTCATTTTAAGTCTTTTTTTTATCTTATGCTAATTTTTATGCTGCATGATCAGAGGTTGGTTGTAATTTCCTCCCTGCTGAATTCACAGCTACAAGAAAGTGTTTCTTATGAGAAGGACTTGATATTCTAGAATGTAGAATGTTGTTGGCTGTGGCTTTCCTTGGCTCCCTCCATTCTGTCAAGGTTCATATCAGTGAAGAAACAGCATTCAGAATGGGGAACACTATTGTTCTGACACAGGACAGACAAAGTCCACCATACTTTCCTTGCATGGGATGAGAACACAGTGGACAGGGGATTCAGTCAGCATAGTCAATGAAATGCTCTCCCTGTATACCCAATGGCCAAATGTTTACCCATCTGATATGAGTTGTTAGTCTTACTTGCTTAGCCTGCTTACCCAGTTACCAAGATGCAAAGAGGAGACTTTGTTCTCAGCAAAGGATGAAGTGGTGGAACAACATCTTACTTTTGCTCACTGCTTCCCCGTTCTTCCAAGGTAAGCAGATTCCCCCAAATGGAGCTTCAATTTCCATTGTCTCCCTACTTCAGATCTGAAGCTATGAGCCCAGTCAACAAGAATATCTCCATAACCAAGACAAAGTAAAACTTTTCTTTCTTTAGTGCTGGGGAGGATGGTAAGCTGTGATGGTGCCTTCTTTATTGTACGTTCTTCTTGAGAGAGGAGAGGGGGAAGAGCTTTGGAGGAGGGTAAGTCTTGATCCATTTAGAGTTGCAGTATAATAATAATAATAATAATAATAATAATATAATAATAACAATCATCATCATCACGATCATCATCATCAATACAATCACCATCACCATCATAAGGAATTAGACTGGTAAGATGATTCAGCATTTAAGATCAATGAATGCTTTTCAATAGGATATGAATTTAATTCCCAGCAAAAACATCGTGGCATACAACCATGTATAATGGCATTTGATGCCCACTTCTATTGTGTCTGACAGTTACAGAATACTCTTACAAAAGAAATAAAATAAATCTTTAAATTAAAAAATAAAAGTTTACCTATTTAAGTTACAGTGCTTCTGTAGCTGACCAGCTCTCTGTGTTCCTCTGAGGACAGAAAATGCATTCTCTGTCTATTTAAATCCATGTTGATGGCTTAAACATTACTTGCCATATCCCAATACTGTTATTCAAAACTCAGCTTCTGCTTTTCTGAGAAATAAAATAGCTTCTTATCACACTCCTATCCTTTCTTCATGTCCTGCCTCTGAGTGGCACATAAGAAAATTAGTTTGTAGATGAGGACATTACAGTCGCATTTTCTTGTGGTGTGAGAAAACTGAGCTTAACATAGAAGTGTCAGGACTGTCTAAAAAGAAGTGGGCATAATGTCTAACTTCTCAACAAATGCTTTTGGTGCAATGATCCGGTATACATGGGAATTTTTCCAACTCACAGTTCATTTCTGGAGCTCAATAGTCAGTTTTTCCATCTTCTAAATCTGTTGTACTTGCTCATTGATGGTGGAAGGTTGTGATGATGGCTTTCCAGCAGATCCTGTAGATAAACACAACATGCATAAGCAATGGCCCACGAACTGGAGAGAATATGCTGAGTCCCCCAGTGAAGCCTGATGAAAGAGGAAATCTACAGACACCTTGAAGCACTGAAAGAGGAGGAAAGCTCTCTTCCAGCTGGATCTATTAGCTGCTTTATTTCTCCCAACCATAATACATAGAACTATGCCTCACTCATTTCTGTAATCCCCCTGTCCCTAAACTACAAAATCTGGACAAGACATAAAGAAATGGAGTACAATTTCAGTTCATATATGATGGGATGCAGGTAAGTCTGGAATCCATTGTGTTTAGGACCACCGAGACTTCATTATATATTTTCAAGACAAAAAGAGTCAGAGACCTTGATACATGTTCAGGGGAGTAGCACTCTGTCCATTCTTGGAATATCATTCCAATGACATGTACAGGAATCCTCTGAAGATGAAGTTCAATATTCTACCCGGAGAGTCAAAGCTTTTTACCTCTGTGAATCTTATTGGTATTCTTTCTTATGCAGAATGATATTAAGAATCTTGTAGTAGACCACCTGCATGCTTGTCAATTCCTGACACTCTGCCAAAAAATCATCAGTTATTCTTGACTCTGAGATTCTGCTTTAGGAATCCAGAAGCTTCAGATCGTAATTCCTACTCCTAGAAGCCCTGAGCAAAGCCCACCTAATCCAGGAAGCTCCTCATCAGCAACCCAGGGATCTCACTCTCTGCTTTCCACCAGATAATTTGTTTTGAACTTTTATAACAAGGAAGAATCTTAAACTCTTCTTCCTCTCTATCTTGTCTCTCCATGCTCTCTGTTTTCTCTGTAAATACTTTGATCATTCTGAAAACCATGTCTGTCGGTAAACCAATAAGGACTAACTAAAAGCCACAAGGGCATTTTCTTTTTCCATAACACTAGTGACATCACAGATAATACCATGGAAATTCCAGCATACACTAGAGTATCCAGAAGATGTTCCCCTTCAACAGCAAATAATTACCCATTAACTAGCTCTTCTCCAAATCAAAAAGCCAAATTGCCCTTTCCAAGAGCTTTGCCTGAGATACAAGGGAAGACTTTCAATAACTCTCTCTTCTAACCCAGAGCTATCACTGATTAATTGAAATTTTCCCACCTTCATGCATGAATACTGAAGACTCAATTTTCAAACACAGCCCAGAGTTGGTTCCTCCCCACCTTATGTAGCACACACAAAATTACAAGGCAGAAAGGAAGCTAACAACTTAGGTCAGGATGATTGTCAGCGAAGCAATGATTCCACACAGTTAATCCATCTCAGGGGAAATCTTCTATAGCTAAATGTCCAATTTCTTCAAATTCCTCATCTACTGGTCCTGATAATTAATATTGGAGGGTTGGAATGCTGCCTTCCCAGTAGGGCAGGTTCATGAATAAATACAATTAGGCTAAGACTTGGGTGAGATCCACAGAGTAGTACAGTTTGTATGGGGGAGTAAAACATAAAGAAAACTTACATAAATTCTGATAAAAACTTCCCTCAGAGCCTCAAAAATGACTTATTTTATCCATGAGAGTTTTAGTGATGTGATCAGCTGTTCACAGTTCTGGCTATAGGTACAATTTTAGTCATCAAAACCAAACACTCACAGAAAGCATGATGGGCCAATCTTGGAATGAGCAATTAACAAGTCAAGCTGAACTAAAGAGAGGAATCATGTGGAGGAAACAGACAGATCAAGACAAAGACATAAAGACAGGCAGACAGGCAAACAAGCAGACAGGAGACAGACAGACAGACAGACAGACAGACAGAAAGACACACACACACATACACACACACACACACACACAACAAAGGAGAATTCATAGAAAAAAAGATGTTGTAGATCTTTGGAAAGGAGCGTCAACCAGGGATAAAAATTGTTCTGTTGGGTGCCACATGTTGCAACTTCTATACTATTGAAAGGGTGTCATTACTACATTTTTCGACAACATCCACTAGGAATATACAGACAGGGAAGGGTAAATTAAGGGTACTGACTAGGTATTCTTAAACTATACAGGTTTATTAAATCCCCATGTTACCTTTCTTCTGATGCTGGCAGTCCCAGCAAAGGAAAGCCAGCCCATGGTCAGCCTGACATGCATTTCTTGGATCTCTGAAAATTTACTTTCCATACATGCTTATTGGGCCCTAGGCTTGTTGGGAATTGTTGAATATGTTACATCTTCTCAGTTCTTAAATTTCTAGTATAGTAGAGTTGGATGTCAACTCTATTTCTAATCGTGGTTCTCCAGAGGACAACAAATTTATATCCCACTGTGGTTTATGATGCAAGAAAGTGAATAAACTGGCCTGAAATGTGTTATAATTAGTAAAGACTGTTGTAGGAAATAGTAAAAATAGGACAGAGAGGCAGACAGACAGAGAAAGAGAGATGAGACAGAGAGACAGAAAAAGACACATTCCCAGAGAGAGCATGAAAGAATATGCCTTGTCTATTTGAACCTAAAAATAATTTTTGAATATATAAACAAGGTATGAAGGACTGCCTGCAAATCCTAGTAACTAAGAAAGAATCCTGGAGCCAGTTGTTATTGGGGCTTCATACAGCTTGGTCTTTACCTGAGTGAGACATTAAATTTCTATGAGCAAATCCTTACATGGAAAATGAAGTTATGGTGGCCAAGTAAATCTAACACAGAATTGTCCCCTCTGTCTACATCTCATTACTCTGATCTCCCATGTCTCAAGAGGCTGAATGGTCTTCCACATACCGTGGACACGAGGTCTAGCACAAAAGGGACAGCACCTATCTTCAAAAGTGCTTCATCTGAGCCTACCCTTCCTTCTTGATAGTACTCAGGAAGCTAACAGACAGGATAGACTTTGCTTAACTGGGTGTCAAAGTTCAGACATGAGACTCCCACTCTGTGATTGTCAACACTTCCATGTTTCCATTGGGAGGGCAATGTCACAATGTCCAACTACTGCCTTCTCACTCCTTTCACATGTGTCATTAGACCGAGTTGACAGCCTCCTCAAGCCTATACACAGCTCCACATGATGCTACTTGGCTTCAGAGCCCTCATTTCTGGCCATGGAAGCCAAAAGAACAATGTCAGTGTTAACTGTGATAATGTGGACATGCCAGGACATTTCCTCCAAGTTTTACTTTCGAGTGTATTCTCTTATTGCAGATTATGCTACTCTTCCTAGAAGGCCATGTTATGGTAGAACATTTGGATTCTGCCTCATCCACAGTTTGCATATTTCTTACAAAGACTCTTTTCCGTGACAAGGTTTATGTAATCTTGCATGGACACTAACCATTTAAGCACACAAACAGACACAAACACACATACACACACAAACACACACACACACACACACACACACACACACACACACACGGATTGGTAAAATAGAGATGTCCTTATTGAAGAAAAGTTAGGTCAGTTATTCTAGAACGAAGAGTTGCACTGAAATCTATTACCCTATGAAGGCGGATGGGAAGCAATTGTGAGTAGTGCTTTTCCCCACAACTTGACCACATGAACAATGAAGTATGACACAATAGATCAAAGCCTAAGACCAGGAACATACACAGTCAATTGAATGCAAATAGCTCATCTCTCTGATCTCTAACGGAAGAGTTCAGGTGTTTCCCACACCTCTCCTGCATAGTATTTCATTGCACTTCAGTGCTAGAACACTGAAGGATATTCAAGAACATACCTGCTCTCTATAAGCACCTACTACCTCCAGGGACTCAGATAAGCCAGAATTCATTCCCTGTTTCCACACTAGATAAGGCACAGGTAATCAGTTGAAAACTGCTAAACTGAGATTTTAGGAAACCTGTTGGGGACATCAGTTCAGGAAGCCAGATGCCCTGGCCAAGACCTTCGAGATGGGGCTTCACAGAGATGGCAGATTTGGAAAGACGACAAGGTTGAAGACATGATGCCTTTCTTGCTAAGGAATTGGAGACCTGCCCTTCAGAGAAGTTGGCTTCAAAGAATGAAGTCTTCAAGCACCTCTCCTTGGAACAAGTGCTTGTTCCTATGGGCATGGTGGGGGGGGGCAGCTGCATTTCAACCTCAGGCACTGGAGAGTCTACGGGTCCAGAACTTCTTGAGCCGGCTCAATGTGGGATGACTTAGGTGGAGAACCACTAGCTTCCTCACTTCAACTAGAACAAGGAAGGATGTTCTGCTCTGTCCCCCAGCCTTGGAAAGACACCTTCATCCCTGTTCATGCCCAAGGTTCCTATGGTCCTCACCTCTTTTCTTCTGTGTCAGCTGAGGTATGTTGACATACCTCACTTTGTTCGAGCTTTCCTTAAGAGCTCTAAACCCCCAACCTGTCCTGTACACTCCATCTCTATTGTTCTATTTAGCTTGATTTTTTTTAAAACAAAACATGAGCAGGAAGTGGATTTCTCAAATGGCTAGTGCTTGCAGTCTTCTAAAGTTGAGGTCCACGTGAACAAAATGAATTGTGGGCAGTAACTCACTCAGACAGATCTTTATGCATATTTTCTAGGCTTTCGATGATGTTTAAAATGTGAGGTATTGGGGCAGGAAATTATAAAATGGTAGCAACAACGAACCATCGTGTGTCTCTGTTAAGGTTTGTTTTATTCAAAGTGACAAACGCTCCTCCCATGACTCCATATTTAAGGAGGTACAGAGGTGAGCTAGGTCCATAAAACGATGGGCTTAGGACCCAGGGCTGGTGGTTGTCTTCCCCAGTTTGTCATTCAAATATATCTTGCCACCAACCGGTTATAGCTGCAGTTCACAACCTGTGTGTGGGTCACAATCCCCTTGACAAACTTCAGTCTCCAAATGTATTACCTACTACGATTCATAACAGTAGCAAAATTACAATAATGAAGAAGCAACAAGAATAATTTTGTCATCAAGAGAAGTAACAACATAGGAACTGTTTTAAAGGTTGGCAGCATTAGGAAGGTAGGTCACTTACAAATAGTCCAAGAAAGAGCATCTAGCTATGGGCCAAATAAACAAAATACAGGATTTCCAGCATGCCAGTAACATGGGATAAAATGCAAGCTGGGGAGATAGTATTGTGGGAAGCAGTGCCTGCTGTGAAATTACCAGCACCTGCATGACAGCCCATAACACATAATTGGAGTGATAATGACAGAACACATGGAAGGGCCCATGGCGGGGGCTGGGGATTTAGCTCAGTGGTAGAGCGCCTACCTAGGAAGCGCAAGGCCCTGGGTTCTGTCCCCAGCTCCGAAAAAAAAAAGAACCAAAAAAAAAAAAAAAAAAAAGGAAGGGCCCATGGCTAAAGCCACATATATAGCAGAGGATGTAATTGTCTGCATCAATAGGAGGAGAATACCTTGGTCCTGTCAAGGTTATTTTCCAGAGTGTGGGGGAATGCCAGATGTTTAGGTGGGGGAGGGTGGGAGGAAGAGCATCCTCATAAGAGCAATGAGGGCTGCTGAGAATAAGTATACACAAATAGACTCTATGAAAGCTACATGTGATACTCACCCTGATTGTATTTATCAATGACACAAAATTTTGTTTCTCACAAAGAGAATAAATCATCAAGAGTCTATGCTGACCATGGCCACACCAGGTCCCTTTGAGGGGCCTTGCCCTCTCCAGGCTCTGTGGATGGAGCCAAGAGTACCCTACTGGGCTCAGTGAAGCACTGACTCTAATTCACATGGCCCTGATATGAAGAGGGAGCATATTGATTCTTCTTGTTGTTGCAATCACAAAATACAAAGCAAAAACTTAACGAAGACAGGAGTGTTTGTTTACCAGAGTCTGAGATTGATGTCTCCTGAGAGGCTCCGCCAGAGCCTTACTGATACAGATGAGGATGCTTACAGCTAATCATTAGACTGAGCACCCTGACACCAATGGAGGAGGAGTTAAAGAATGGTCTGGAGGAGCTGACGGGGGTTGCAACCCCATAGGAAGAGCAACAATATCAACCAACCAGACCCCCACCCCCAGAGCTCCCAGAGACTAATCCACCAACTGAGGGGTACACATGGAGGGTCCCACGGCTCCAGCCACATATATAGCAGAGCATGGCATTGTCTGTTATCAATAGGAGGAGAGGCACTTGTTCCTCTGAAGGCTCATTTCCCCAATGTGGGGGAATGCCAGGGTGTTGAGATTGGAGTGGGTGGGAAGGAAAGCATCATCACTGAAGCAGGGGGAGAGAGAATGGGAGACAGGGGATCCAGGAAAGGGGATACCATTTGACATTAAAATACATAAAATTCCAATAAAAAAGAGACAGGAAGTGTTTATTTTGTCCAATTTTTTGACCTGGTACCATCCATCATGATGGGGGAAGCACAGCAACTGGAGTGTGATGGCCACATTGAAGAACTGGAGGGTGTTCTGCTTTCTTTCATTCGTTCTTTCTTTGTTTCCTTGTTTTAAATTCCATATATAGGTGTTTCCCTTGCTTTTATGCATCTGTATAAAAGATAGATAAAGAGAAGCCATTAGAAACTTAGGGAAGAAAAGCAGGTATAGCAGTCAATAAGAAATGGGAGGCCACAGGGCTCAAGTCGGTTTCCCTCAAGACCACATGTGTATTCATCAAGACAAGAGACAGGAGCAGGGCATAGAACTCAACAAGAGTAATCAATGCTTATGAGTCACCATGTTGGTGCAAGGGTCTGAACTCAGGTCCTCTGTAAGAGCAGTAACGGTTCTCAACTACCAAGCCACCTCTCCAGTCACACACAATCATTGTTTATACAACCCCCCAAACACAGCACCACTTGATGTGTCTAAACACGAATACTAGACTTGTGGTGTGATGTATTTGTGTGAATGTTCATTCAGTGTGATACAATCGCTCTTGTATTCATAAATTTTGGCATAGCTGTTTTCACTTGGAGGTTCTCTTCTTTCGAAGCTTTGGTGTTTACATACATCTTAAACAGAGGAACCGCCCTGACAGCCTACCCCCACATCCCTGCCATTTACAGCTATGCCTGCCTTTCTTCAATAATTTAGACACCACCTCAGACTCTACTCTTTCCTTTTGTTCAGTGTAGTAGACTCTCCAAAACCATAAAATGGAATCCCAGATGCAGAGGGAATAAGTTTTGCTGTTTTTTACTTTGTTTGCCTTTAGTTGCTTTTTCCCACTTTCACTGGTTCGACCTTCTGACACATTCAGTGGCAGGTACTTAATTCTGCCAGCATTTTGAGTAGGGCTGTGGGTGGTGTGTGATAAAAGGAAAATTACTGGAGAAAACTCACTGGGATTTTGACGATAAATACAAAGTGTTTATTGACCTGATTTTTCAGTTACACAAAACCCTGGAAGGAACTGACTCAAAATAAAACCACATCTGATAATTTGCTCGAAGGAAAAAAAAGCCTTAAAAACAAAATTTATCCAACAATATAAGCCCTAAGTTGTAATGATTGACCCTCTACAAAGAGAAACCTTATTAAAAAAAAAGACAATTTTGATTTTTTGTTTAACAATTTCATATACTTATATAATGAGTTTTAGTTCTTTCCTTTCTGTATTTCCCTTCCCAATTCCCCTCCCTCATCCACCTCACTTTTTCTCCCATCCCATCCTTCATTTCCCCCTTGCTTCCTCCCTAATCCTCCTCTGTCGTCCCCTAGGTCAACTCCTTCTCTCACTCCAACCCCTCTCCAATTGGCAACGATATTTTGAATAAGTCCCCCCTCCTATTTCATGTCTCTTTTCTGCTTGTAATCACTAAGTTTAATTAATTACATGAGCACAGAGGAATTCGACAGAACAACTTATCTATGGGTACAGGAATGAAGAAGGTAGCGAAGCAGAAATTTCTGGTTTCTTTGGAGACTCAACTGTGTCATGGATGTTCTGGAAACTGTCTTAGGAGAGGATGTTTTGCTGAGAACAAACACATGGTGTTTCTGGTAGCTGCCTGGGAAAAGGGCATGTGATGTTTACAAAGGGTACGAGTATAACCCTGGACAACAGTGGGCAACACCATGGCATTGACTTGCCTTGCCACTCTTCGCTGATGATCAATGGACTTTGATGACACTGGTTTTCATTGACAATGCTGTGGCATTTGTTCACCTTTCCTTCTTCACTGACCATTGTTTGTCATGGCTTTGTAGAAAGAAAAGCACCGGAGAACTTCTTGTGGTGACATTGTGGTGGCTTCTTGCTGCCTCCTCAAACCCAGGCCAATTGGAAGAGCACAGCAATTTCTTCTCAGTTGAACTGTCCTTGGTGATTCATGAATAGTGTTTGCAAGTAGATCGACCTACCTATGTTGATTCATGTCAACTGAACTGATATCCTATTGATGAAGGTTTAAATTGCCCCAGAGAACTATTTCTAAGCAGGAACACAACATCCTTTGTTTGCCCTATTATCCTTTTCTTTCCACTACCTCTGGTGGGTGGTGGGCTAAAGGAAGGTTAAAGGGTTTAAGAACACTTACTAAAGTAGGTCTTGAAAAATCTAAGCCTGCAGGATAGAACACCTCCTCGAATAAATGTTGATTGCCAAAGGAGGGGAGGAACTTTAAGACCTCTCGCATCTGTAATGAAGTGATGAGGGGCCCAGTCTTGTGCCCATGACCATAGCCACAATCATTTTAAGAGTTCAATGACTAGGTCCAATCTATAAGATATCCTTTTGCTGTCCACTTCCCCATCTTCTGGTTCATATATTCCTTCCACCCACTCTTTCATGATGTTCTCTGAGCTGTGGAGGAGAAGACTTAGCTGTCCTATTTCCACCTGAACAGTTCAACACCACTGATGCCCAGTACTTTTTCCTGCTGTACATCTCTGCCCATGGTAGTCAAAGGCTTCTTCTCTGATGAGCGATGAGTACAACACTTATCTGTAGATACAAATATGGATGTTTGGAAGGAAGTTCGACAATGTATTTACCATTATGTTCTTTCATAGGGCCTATATCACCCTAACCATAGGTTCTTGATGACTTTACAGAACCTGGTGTGTATTCCCTTGTGTGTAATATGCCTTGTATCCAATTGGAAGGCCACTGGTTACTCCCATTACTGTGATGGCACTAACCATTAGTGGCACATCTTGCCTGACATTTTAGCTTGAATGGTTCACCCCCGAGTAAGTTTGTAGATGATTTTCTCCCACAGAAGCTTAAATAGCACTTTCTTGAACCATGAATGCTAGCCATTATAGAGGATGCTTCCACCTCAGCTTCAAATTGACCCTTCTGTGACCTGTGACCAAAAGGATTCAGTGTCCTCAGGAATAGGGTCTTACCATCAAGTTCTGGAGGGCTACAAAGAACACTGGCAAAAACCTGTAAAATTTTGATGGCTTTTGTGATCTCGCTGGTCAGCAACTTTCAGGAAGACATCCCACATCTGGCACTGTGATTTTTGCTTAATTTTGGTTTTCTGTTGCTCCGATGAATACACTCACAAAGTCAACTTTAAAAGGCACATCTTTATTTCATCTTATCTGTTCCAGCCCGTATTCAAGGAAAACCGAGACAGGATTGTGAAACAGAAACTACAGAGACTGCTCACTGGCTTGCTTCTAAGCTCACATTCAACTACCTTTGCAGAGACCAAACACACCTGCGTAGCGCGGTGCTGCCCACAGTAGCCCAGAGACTTCAATATTAGTTAACAGTCAAGGAAATGCCACCTAGACATAGTCAAGGCCAATCTAATGGAGGAATCTCCTCAACCGAGGTTCTTTCTTCCTAGACTAGCCATCAATGACTATACTAGAAATCAATGAAAATAAAAAAAGAAAAGAAATCAATAGCTTCAGGGGGAGCATGGCTTATCCATGGAGGGTGCCTCCATTTGAACTCAACAGTTGATCTTGTAGATATATTCTGTAACACAACGTTTTATAACCCCTCTCACCAAACCCGGTTCTAACCTAATCACCTAAGGGGAGATGGAGTGGAAAGTAAGTTTTAAAAAAATAATTGGAGCAGAAAGAAATGCTTTTTGGAAATAAAGTAAAAAAGGAAGCATTTCTGCATCCTAGATGCTTTCCTCACATCATCTGTGTAAAGATAATGAAAACCGTTACGTTCCATGTACAATATTTTCCGAAGTTACAAATCATATAAATAATACTGCTTATCTTTCATAAAACACATTGGCACTAATCGTTTTGATTTGTTTTTCTAACTCACTCCTAATGTAGATCTGATGAAGTGGAATTGTTCGCCTGCTCATTTATACATGAGGGAACTGAGGGTTAAACGTCGGGCCAATTTCCCAATACTCTAATGTAATAAATGGCTGAGTAAGACAGCCACACTTTATCTGGCGTGAGAAATGCAAGTCAAGGTACCTTGGCAGGGAATCCCAAGGATCAGTACATGGCAGCTGAAAGTTGTCTTGGATGCAAGACTGAAAGTAAGGCACAATTCAGCCGAGCCCCACCTCAGGATTCCTGAAACAGAACACCAGAATATGTTAGAGAGCGAGGGACTAAACTAAACATCTGGGAGTCCTCAGCAGATTGTACAGATCCAGGGCTGAGGGTTCATAATTATGTTCGTCTTTGTGGGGGTAGAAAGGAACACTTATTTAGATTCCCACCTCCTACTATGTGCTACTACAGTGGAAGCAATACCTTAAGTCCAAGGTATTTTGTTTTGTTCCTGTGTGTGTGTGTGTGTGTGTGTGTGTGTGTGTGTGTGTGTGTGTGTGTGTGTGTACATGCATGCATGTGCAGTGTATAATGCAGGGCCTAATCCATTTCTCTTCTACCTTATTCATTGAAGCAGCATTTCTCAGTTAAACCCAGAGTTCACCAATAGGACTAGTCTTGGCAGCTGTCTTTCCATGGGGATCTGCCCTATCTCTACCTCCCTGGACTGGGAATCTATGTGGGCCACAAAACCTACCCATCATTTACCTGAGACCTGTGAGCCATCTCCTCAACTGCTAAGGTTCAAGTCCCGGTGTTGGACTCATCTCCTTTACTTTTGATTTCTTATGCTTTTTTTTTTTTTTGTCTTGGTAATAATATCAGAACCAGGTTAAGGTTTGACTGGCTCACTCAAACTATCAATCAAATCCCTCCACACAAATGTGTTCTAATAAGGAGGAGGACACTGCTGACCCTCTGTTTTGTAAAGTCATACCTTAACAGATGAGTTAAAGGATGGGATTATCCTAGTGGGTGATTGGGGATACTGTTGTTGATGTTGAGGGGCGATGGCAAATGAGGGGCCACAGCTGAGTCACTTATAATAACAGATACAAAGCTGAGTGTGTTAGTCCATTCCTATATTCTCAATACTCACGAAGATCACAAGTTCAAATCCAGCCTGGGCTACATAGTATGTCCAAAGACAGCCTTGGCTACATCGTAAATCCAAGGGCAGCCTGGGGTACAGAGTAAGTCCATGGCCATCCTTGGCTACATAGTAAGTCCATGGCCAACCTGGGCTACATAGAATGTCCAAGGTCAGCTAGTCCTACTTACCTGGCTCTTTTTTTATACAACAACATTTTTTTTTCCTTTTTGGTTTCTGTCTCTCCTATTTCCTCTACACTGATACCAGTGCTGCAGTTTGGGGGTGTGGGGGAGAACTTTCATCATTTCTGATGGTCCAGGATCTCCCAAGCAGCATGGCAAACCAAACTGTGCAGCAAACAAGTCTGTTGCAATTGTTGAAGAAAAATATTAAGACAGCTGAAGTGCTGTCTGAGGAAATGGCTCTAAGATGTGACAACGCATTGGGAGACGGGGCTTGGATCTTGTGCTAGTTTCCTCGTGATAAAAACAATGATGTTTTCAACCAGAGTCTGTGTTGGGAATAAAATGCTGTGCCTCCATTTCAACACTGCATAATCTCCATATGGCAACCCTGGAAATCTTGTCTGATATTAAACAGATTATAGGAGAGAAAAGTTGTGTATGAACACTGTCATTGAAAAGGGTTTAAACGATGAATTTTTTTTTTAATTTTTGTCTGTGGTACCAGGTTCTGTGTTCTGAATAAACTCTAAAGCACGGCAATTTTTTTTTAATCACCAAACAGAATGTACCTTATATTTTTCTATCTAGGTCTAATCGAGACGACAAATACCGTTCTTTGCTTTAAAAAAGAAAACTAATTGTGTATCATTGGCTTTTTTTTTTTTGCTAATTTCTTATATTTAGTGTTTTGGGATTCATTTTATCAATTATTTTTCATTGAATTAATTATTTTATTTTCTAGTGTAGATAAAAATTTAGGATGCTGGTCTTTGTTTCTAATCTAAGAATTAGTGTTGTAAGGAAAGTTTCCTCTTAGCACCTTCATAGATATGTCTCACACATTTTGATAGTATGTTTTCTATCTTCTTCTTTTTTTCTTGCTGTTCCATAGTTTCATTATTTCTTGACATATGGATTACTTGTGAATGTGTAATTTAATGTATCTGGACTAGGAGACTCCTGTTGTCTCTCATTGAAGACTTCTATTTTAGATTTGTTGTATTAGCAGAACACATCCCGAGGAGCTGGAGATGCAGCTCAGTGGACAGAGTGCTCACTTGGCTCTCACAGAGCTCTGGGCTCAACCTACAGTACCTCATCAGCCTGGTGTGGTTTTGCATGCCCATAGTCCCGTTACCAGGAGGAGAACCAGGAATTCAAAATCATCCTTGGGTGCATAGTGTGTTTGAGGTCAACCTGGGATACATGAAACCTGTATAAACAAATATGTCCCACAAGACATCTTTTCTTAGGCATTTGCCACACTTTGTTCTGTGGGTTCTGATTGTCTGAAAAGTCCAGGGGTACTTGAAGGAAAAGAACATCCTGGTGCTACTAAGGACTGTCAGTCAGAGATATTGGCTGGTGAAGACATCTCATCCTAGCTCTTTTTCTGCCTGCTTTTGTTGCTGTTGTGCTGACCCATGTCCACAGCTGTACTCATAATCGCCCTGCTTCCTTTTTAGCTGTACCCATTTTTGCTTCCTGCTGAGGCTGGGATGGAGTAGTGACACAAAGAATTGGGGTCTCCTTCCAGCCCACTGATTCTCTCAACAATAAGTTCTTTCTCTGTAGAAATAGTTTCTCTGTGGACTACATTATCAGAAATAAATACAACACTCTTCTCTGTTTTATTTTGACACTGGGTTTCATTATGTAGATAGGGCTGGCCTGAAACTCACTGTTGAAACCATGTAGGCATTGAACTCAGAGAGATCAGCTTGGTTCTGAGTGTTGGGATTAAAGGGACATACCTGGCTCCATCTTTTTTATATTTTTTTAAAAAATATCTCTATGGTGTGTTTGTGTGTGTGTGTGTGTGTGTGTGTGTGTGTGTGTGTGTGTGTGTGTGTGCTTTCCAGGCTTAAAAAAAATACCCAAGGCTGTAAGTCTCAGCAGGTGCCTAGAGAAGGAAGATGAAGGGGAGAAAAGGGGGAAAAATCATGTCATTTGAGTTAACCCCACATTGAGGTCAGCCACATAGTAAACCAACAGTCACATAATGGCAGAGGAGTCATAAGAGCAGAGAGTGAGTAAAATTCAAAGTGTGAAGGAAAATGTGGTTAAAACTAAGATAGAAGGGAAAAAAAGAAACTTATTTTGGTTCATGGTTTTATAGGTTTCGGTCCATGATCACATGTCCATGAAAGGGGCACAGTAGAGCTCAACTGGTATCCTCACTGGCATCCAAGTAGCATCAACACAAGAAGAGACGAAGGACAAAAAAACACCCTCCAAGACATGTCCCAAATGACCAAGGCCCTTAATTTCCTATCTCCTAGTTTCCCGCCACCTTCATACACATCCATCAACAGATGATCTCATTGATTTCAGCACACAGGGTCCAATTGCTTTTCATAGTCCCACCTTTGAACATTGTACTGGGACAATGTGTATCTTAAACAAATAGGGTAGGGCCAGAAGGTTGTGTCAGAAGTCTAAACTTCACCTCACACTAGAAAAAGCTGGGTAGGTTTCTCAACATCTCCTACTTCTTTCTGGTACTGAGCTACACCATGTCTGCATTGCAGCATTTTGTCTGGGGTGAGATACCGTCAGCAGTCAATTGTAAAGACGCCCTCCCACCATGTGTTGGTTTGAATGTTAAATGGGACATCTATAATATAGACACACACGCAAATACACAGACTCACAGAGAGAGGGCAAAAGGGAGGGAGTTGAGTCTTAGGAACCCTCAAGGAAGAAGGAGTGGAAATATAAGATACAGATGTCAGCGAGAACCAGAACAAAGCAGTGTCTTCTATACATGACAGGACAAATATCCCTCAGCCCTAGCTGATAGGAAAGGGAGAGTCAGGTTTCTACAAAGATATAGCTGGTGATAAGCTGGCCAGGCTCCAGTGGCTTGCCCAATGCCCATGAATTTATGTGCAACTAAAATGACTTGAGTGGGTTATTACAGAGGGCAGAAAGAGAGCTTGAAGTTGGGAGAAGGGATTAGGTGGGGATGGATCTGGGAGGAGTTAGCAAGAGAAGTGGGAAGTAAATTCTATCAATATATAGTATACGAAGTTCTCGAGGAACTAATAAAAGTGGTTTTTATAATAACATGTTTGTACTGAACACATACGAACCATTTTTCTTGTCATCTCCTAAATAAGAGCCCTTCATGATTTCATTTCATGAAGTACAAAAGTAATTCAGAGATTATTTAAAATGTAGGAGGATCTGGGGAGACGGCACAGGGGTAAAGCCAAGTGTGTGGTCACACTTGCAAACACCAATGTTTGGTATGGGAACAGGAGGATGACGGGGGCTTCCTGACAGGGAGCCTCACCTAAGGTTCAGCAAGGGACCCTGTCACAAGGGAATAAAGTAGGTAGTGAAAGAGCAGAACACACTCTACACTCCCCCAACCTCTGAACTTACATGTCTCTATGAACACACGCCCACACACACACATATAAATATGACTAGACTATACAAGTGGCTTGCATAGGTTATATGCAAATGCAGTGTTGTTTTATCCAAGGAACCTGAGGACTTTTAGATCATTGGGTGTCCTGGAGGCAACTCTCAGTGGACAGGATATATCTCCTTATTGTGCAAACGAATCCATTGTTGAGTGTGTGTCAGTGACTCCACATAATTCTCCTCCTCTCGGTTCCTGTGTATCACAGAGAATGATCTGGGAATACTGAAAAAATTATAAACTAAAGGCTTTGTTGGGGTTTCTAGGCTTGCGTTAAAATCATATTTATCATGTTTTATTAAATAAAAGGTAAAACTTCAGCTCCCAGCAACAATAGACTCAATCATGTTGGCTTCTGAGTTATCCCATTTGAATAGCAATTATTGCACAGCAATAGCTCCCCATGCTTTAAACTAAATCAGGATGAAGGGATATGTTTCCGTACAGATAAGTAACGCCAATGTGGATAATCAAGTAGAAAGAGGGGAGGTATGATGCCTTTGGCTTATGTGAGAGTGATAGCCTGATTGGAAACTTGGTATGCAAATAACCATAACCTCTAAGAAATGAAATGTAACAATAAAATATACTACCAAATGGGATGGACACTCATTACTTGATTTCTTTTAAAAGAAAAAAAAAAAAAACATACTTTAGGACTTTGAATAAGTGTGACTCTCAGAGGTTCAAATATTTGAATGTGTTTGTTTTCCAGGTTGTGGATTGTTTAGAAAGGATTGGGAGTTGAGTTTTTGTTAAAAGAAATGTGTCAATGGGAGGTGGTGGCCTTGAGATTTCAAAAGCCCAAGAGGCTTCTCTCTCTCTCTCCCTTCTTCCCTCTCCCTCTGACTCTGCCTCTCCCTCTCCCTCTCCCTCTCTCTCTCCCTCCCTCCCTCCCTCTCTCTCTCTCTTTCTCTCTCTCTCTCTCTCATCTGGGGAGCAGTATGTGAGCTCTCAGGAACTACTCCAGCCAGGAATGCCTGCCTGCCAGCCTCCTGCCATGGTGTCTACCATGACGGTCCATGGACTCGCCCTCTGAAACTGTAAGACCACAAATAAATGTTTTCTTTCATAAATTAGTTTAGTCATGGTGTCTCTACACAGCAATAGAACAGTAACTAAATCACACATATTCCTGTTTATTTTTCTAATACTTCTGTATTTATTTCATTTAAGTTACCTGTTGTCCATTGAACAGTTTTATGAATAAGTTTCAAGTTTAAAGACAAATAGTGAAAAATAGGAGTGGCACTACTAGGAGGTTTGGGCTTGTTGGGGTGGGTGTGGTCTTGTTGGAATAGTTGTGTCACTGTGGTCATGGGCTTTAAGACCCTAACCCTAGCTGTCTGGAAGACAGTCTTCTAGAAGCCTTCAGAGGAAGATGTAGAACTCTCAGCTCCTCCTGCATCATGCCAGCCTAGATGCTGCCATGCTCCTGCCTTGATGATAATAGACTGAAACTATGAACCTATAAGCCAACACCAACTAAATGTCCTTGTAAGACTTGCATTGGTCATGGTTTCTTTTCATAGCAGTAAAACACTAAGGCTTACATACATACACACATACACACACACACACACACACACACACGCACACACACACATATATATATATATATATATATAGGTTTACACACACACACACATACACACACACAGACACACACACACGCACACACATACCATTTATAGGGATTTTAGATCTAGCAAGGGCCCCTGCAGTTTCATTGGTCCATCTGATACACGTGCTCATGGAACATGTCTCTATCTGTTTCCTGTTCTAGGAAGTACGTGGACAACATCAGCAGACTCGCTTCATTTTGCTTTATTCTCCTGTTCAGCCTTAGAAATCTCAACTTACAGAGAGGGGAATATGGGAACTTGGTTAGATAGCTCTTTTTTCTGTAGGTAGATTACATCTCAAGTCACAAAGGAAAAATAAATGTAACAAGAAATAATAATACACATCCAAACCATGATGGGGAATTCATATCCATTCCCCTTAATGAGTGTCAACTTTGGAAATTGGAATCCACAATGAGATGAGACTTTTGAAAAATCCTAATTCTCAGGCAGGCTTTGGTATTTCTCTTTCCCTGAAAAGGAACACCACTAGAAAACGACAGACGGTAGGTTGCTTTTGTCCACAAATCTAATCAGAAGCATTTGATAATGAGCATAGAGGGGGCTCACCCCATGTTTACCAAAGAATAAAGTAATATGGGGGCAGGGGAGACATCTAAAGAACAGTTGCTGCCTTATTGGTATTAAAAAATCCAGAAGTCATGAAATAATATTTGACAAAAGAAAAAAACAAGGTTTTCATCAGGCAGAACTCTTTTTAAAATAGCCTTCCTTTTAGTCATGGAAAGAGGGGGGTGGAGCAGGTCAGTCTGTAGTCATTCCCATCAAAAAATTAAGAATAAAGTGGATTTTTAATTGACTTGAATAAATTAGAAATTTTAGCTTTCAAAGGGGAAAAATTGTGTTCCAGAGACAGAGAGAGAGACAAAGGAGTGTCCAAACTCATACTTGATTCTTTCAATAAATCTACTGTTAACTCATTGTTTCTTGATATTAGGATTAAAACGCAAGTTGGATATCTCGACTTAAGAGTTCATCGTGTGTGAATAGCTGCCAGTAGAAAGACTTGTCCTCGGATTTCTCAAAAGGCATGAAAATGTCACCGTGGACTTACTGAATTTCGTTTCAAAGACTATCTCCTTGTCTGCAGGGATGCAGATCCTCAAAGGAAGGGCCTGAGACCTCCTAAGAGGTAGCGTCCAACAACTGAGGCTATGCGCACAGAGGGAAGTAGCCTTTCTCAGAAAATGGAGCTAGGAGAGCTAACAAATGAAGACGACATATCGATCAAATCGCTGTAATAGAACGACGGCAGCCAGTTCACAGAGCGAGGCAGCTGTCACCGACTCGGCCAAGAACAAAGAGAATTTGAAAAGATAATAACAACACAGAATTCATAGAAGCCACTATAGAGTCATGGGGACTGCGAATTTAATCCCATGTACTTTGGGCAAAGAAAACAATCCAAACCTGAGATCCCTCTTGCTCAGCCCAACCGAACGCTGTGCCGTGCCGCGGATGTCCCATGTCCAGGACTCAACCTAGATACTGGAAGCCTGTGAGAAACCGGAACTAGGTCATTTAAGTTCTGACACAGGAAATGGCTCAAGTCTGCACCTTCATTGGAAGGAGAAAAAATAAGTCACACAGCACCGGAAGTAATCCTTGTCAGGGTCTGTATGAGGTCGGAAATGTACGGCGCCATGATCAATCAGTAAGCACTGCCTACACATGTCGTGTGAGCCCACACAAATGAAGAAATTATTTTTAAATTTAAACACAATTTCTAATAACTAGTAACTTTTAAGTGTCCAGTTTAGCACAAGTTTCCAGATTATGTTGTTTCTCAGGCCGAAGAACACCGCACAAGTAGTGAGTTTGTAACTTCGGAGGTTCCGAATATATGACAGCAAACTAAGAAATGCATGGAGGAAAGGCCAGGAACAGGGATGGCTCAGAAGAAAATCCTCGTTTTCAGAGTTTATCACAGCAAAATTGCCAAAGACTGGTAGCAAAATTGCCACTTGTCCCTGTGGACAATCTCTGAACCTACACACACACACACACACACACACACACACACACACACACACACACACACACACAAAACACAGAGAGAGAGAGAGAGAGAGAGAGAGAGAGAGAGAGAGAGAGAGAGAGAGAGAGAGAGAGAGGAGGGAAGGAGAATGAGAAGGGGAGGGGAGGGGCAAGGGGAGGGGAATGGGGAGAGAAGGAGACAGAGACACAGAAAGAGAGTCAAACAAGAGACATACACACAGACACACACATGCAGAGATATACACGAAGACACACACAGCCCAATTGAGGATTTACAGAAAGATAGCCATCAAAGGACACAAATATTTGGGGCTAAATTATGTGAGCTTTCTGGAGGAATGAGTGCCTACCATTCTGCAGCCACCTACATGTTTCTGCACCCCCTTAGCTGTGGGGGTATTGCATACATGGCTGTCACTCCTGCTTTCTTCATTTGTATTTTACTGTGGATCTCCCTTCTCCCCTGTTCAATGTGGCCAACCGTTTTTCATTTGGAAGGACTTAAAAATTCACTGTGTCTAGGGAGGCAGGGAAAACAATTTCAAAAGAGGCTCATTGCTAGGGTAAACAGTACAAACAATGCATACTTCACCTCCAAAGGAGGGGCTCAAAGAATACAGAGGCTCTGACTGGCACACAGAGCCAAGCATACAAAGGTAGAGCCTACAGCATCACTGGGAACCAGACAGCAGCTCTCATTCAGCCCTCCATGCTAATGACTCATTATCATGTCTTGAGACCAGACGAAAACAAATTTGGAAGATCCTCTCCCTAAAAATGAAGCTTGTACGGAAACTCTTACGAAACTTAAGAACAATTTTAAATAGGAAAGCACACACAGTGTAAAAAAAAAATGGCAGATTCAACAGCTTTCTCTGTGATACCATCATGTACACACACACACACACACACACACACACACACACACACACACACACCAGAAGACTACACCTACATAAAGGATACATTTCTAGGCACAGATATGTGTTGGGAGGAGGTTGACGTTCTAACAAACCTCAGCCAACCACTCCATTCAGAAGATACAGAAGCCCAAGACATTGGTTTACTCCTAGGAGCAGATCACTATCTATCTCACAGAACCTTTATGGAAAACTAAGACAGTTCAGCCTAGAATGAGTTAAACAGAAACCCTGTCAAGGATTTTGAAGAATTTTGGAGCCAATCTCCACAGACAGTTAACAGCATAGATAGTGACCCATGACTGCAGTTTGTATAATACCACTGAATCTGGTGAAACATTTCCTACTCTCCTAGGAATCACAGAAGTGAGTGGGAACAAAGACATCCTGGGCAGCACACTTCAGTCTCCATACAAAGTGCACTTTGCAGGCTAACACACACATGGCTAGTCTGCAGTTCACCAATCCTGGTCATGAAGGCATTGAAAAACAGTAGATGTCCTACCTGCTAGAGCCACTGTCTCTGGTTTCTGACTTCTGGACCCTCCATGGTCATTCCACCCTTAACTCTCCACCATCCTGTTGACAAGTGTCTGGCCTTTATCTTTGACTTAGGAGTATATTTTAGTCCTTTAGATCTCTCTCCTTCTCTCCCTCCCTCCCTCCCTCTCTCTCTCTCTCTCTCTCTCTCTCTCTCTCTCTCTCTCTCTCTTGATCTCTCTCTCTCTATCTCTTTCTCTGTGTGTGTGTCTGTGTGTGTGTTTTTGTGTGTGTGTGTATGTTTGTGTGTGTGTGTGTGTAAATGTCATAAAAGTTAATAAAAAGAAAAACTTTCTGGTTCTAGTAAAAATTTAAAATAAAGATTCATTTTTTTAAAGCTTTATTTATTGATTCCATGTATGTGAGAAAACTGTGACTGTCTTAAGACACATTACCAAAAGAGGGCATGAGATCCCATTACAGATGGTTGTGAGCTACCATGTGGTTGCTGGGAATTGAACTCAGGCCCTTTAGAAGAGCAGTCAGTTCTCTTAACCAATAAGCCATCTCTCCAGCCCTAAGATAAAGTTTCTTAAAAAGCAGTTTAGCATGGGAAGCCATAAAGATGCCCCATTTATGGATGAGCACTCATTCTCTTTTAAATCCTGGGGCTCAGGAAACATCTTGTACAATTAGGTGGGAATAGTGTAAGACCCAGAGCGTGGGAAAAGTGCTGTGGTTTGCTGCCTTCAGGACATGACATGGCTGCTGTAATCATGAGCTCACAGCAGCTGTGGTCACCTGCATAGGTCTATAAAGGACCACCAGCCAGACAGAATCCCTTACTGAGGAGCTTTTCAGGTACTGATGGCAGCTGGGGTAAAAGAATCATTCTTCTCCGAGGGTTTGGTCACTATTAGAATTCCCACATTTTTGTAGATGGTCACACACCCATAAGTACATAACTAATGCTAATTGGGCTTAGTTGTTATAGGTTGTGAAGGAGGATATGAATTTTGTGGGATGGTTATTAGCAGGGAATTTAGGGAGAGCAGAGGGTGAAATGGTAGAGGTTATGGCCATGTTTCATTACACATGTAAGAAATTCTCAAGGATAAAGACAATTTATTATTTGATAAAATCTTTAGACTATTAGCTTTAGCTGCATAATATAAAGCTGTATGACTCTAAAGAATTCAAATATTGAAAAAAATCAAACCAATTGACTGCCTTATGATTCAAGGAGCAAATTATACGTACTTAATGTAATGGGCTTTCTCCCTCTTTAGGGCACTTTCTATCTCTTGTCTCTCTGTCTCTCTGGCTCTCTCTGTCTCTCTCTCTCTCTCTCACACACACACACGCAGATGTACACTTACATTACTTTTATGTCAAGGTGTTAAAATTCATGACACAATCAAAATAAAGGAGTAGAGGTTTGTTTAGGGCACACAGTCACAGTCATTGGGTTCAGACTGTCCTGGCAATGACGACATGGCAACAGTGTATTGGTCTGTGGCACTGAGAGCCTGCATGAACCCTGCTTATATTTGAGTGGATCAGGCAGCCAAGAGTTCGGTCTGAACCAGCCAGCTCCCTCCTTCCTGCCCCAGTGGCCTACTTCTGCAAGGTCACAGTCTGTAAGGGGGAACAGAAACACGAAGGTCTGCTGGCTTCCATCCCAGATGAAAATATGAGAGTTTGGTATCAGGCAAACACAACCTGTCTTAGTTAGGGCTCCATTGCTGTGAGGAGACACAATGAGCAAGGCAACTCTTAATAAAGGAAACATTTAATTGAGGCTGAGTTAAAGTTTCAGAGGTCCAGTCAGTTATTATCATGATGGGAAGCATGGCAGTGTTCAGGTACACATTGTGTGGAGCGTGTTCTATATCTAAATCCGAAGGCAGCCCAGAAGGAAACTTGCAACCACAGGCAAGTGTGTGTATTTATGTGTGTGTGTGTAAAAGAGACTTTGTGTGTGTGTGACAGAGAGAGAGGGGGGGGGAGAGAGAGAGAGAGAGAGAGAGAGAGAGAGAGAGAGAGAGAGAGAAATAATTAGTCACCCAGTTAACACATGTGCATGCACACACATGTGGAAGCCCAAGGTACATTCAGGAAATATTCTTAATGTCTGTCTTGTTCACTGTGGCAGCAACTATCACTCACAGGCAAAGCTCCTTTTGGTATGGTCATATTTCCAGACAGCTTGCTCTGGGCATCCTGCCTCTGCCTTTGAAGGTGGAATTATAGGATGGTCTCCACATCCACCGAGCATCAATGGAAGTGTCTGGGGAGCAAGAGCTTAACTGCTAGACTCTCTCCCTAGCCCCTTCCAGAACTTTCTGTCCCAAATCCCCTTTACCTTTTTTTTTAGATTTATCGAGTATGCTTGACAAATGGAGACTGTATACATTTGAAGTAGGAGGTGTAGTATTCTAATCACATTATACATTGAACAGATATTGTAAGATCAAGCTCATTCTCTCCCTCTCTCCCTCCTCTCTCTCTCTCTCTCTCTCTCTCTCTCTCTCTCTCTCTCTCTCTCTCTCTCTCTGTCTCTCTCAGATCCACTGCCTTAACATTCTCCACATACACAAAACCCCAGTGACAATCAGCTCACTGATCCCAGGCTCTGATGTGTTGTTCATCCCGTAACCGAGTGATGTTGTACATTCTTTCCAATCTGTTTCCAAAAGGAAAAATGAGCACACCAGTCACCGGTTAAAACCCTCAAATGTCTCCATGTCACTGAGGTTAAGTTGGAAAGCTCCTCTGTTGAAGTCCCTCTGTTGATAGACAGATGCTGTTCATGAAAGACCAAAAGCTATGACACACCATCCCGAGTCAGGGAAGTCATAAGTTTAGCTTCTTGTGTTAGTAAACTGAACAGAATAGGGTTTACAAAACAAGGAAAATGTAAAATTTCGTGTTGCTAGAATACTCAGTCACATAGTTTATAGAGCGATTGAACTTAGGGTTCAACAGGGGTGTGGTTGTAGGATTCATGTGTGTGTATGAGTTGAGTGCCTGTTCCCAAGTATGAGGGCACATACGTGTGTACATACGTGCAGAGATGAGTAGAATGTGCATTCTCTTACTCACTACTCTCTGTCTCTCAGTGAACCACAGCCAACCATTTTGACTAGTGTGGCTGGCCAGGATGCTAATGGCGATCCACCTGCCTCCACCCTACAATGTTGCAGACATGATTAGCCATGCCTGGAGTTTTACAAAGTTGAAGAGAGAATATGAATTATTCAGGCTTGCAGAGCAAGGGCTCTTGCCCACTAAGCTATCTTCCCAGTCCCCATCAGGATATGGTCTATCGCAACCTTCATGCCATGCCTTCTGCTGTGTGTGTTTCTCAGTGTGCGAAGGGATATTCTCTCACAAAAACGGTTCCACCTCCACATGCCTCTGTGCTCACACCCAGAACAGAGTGTCTCTTTTATGAGGAGAACTAATTCAGAGGTGGACATGTTCTGATTGCAGCTTCTGAGGTACAAAGAGAACTGTCTCCATCTTCAAGACTTAGGCTTTCTTACCCTGTGAACTGAAACCTTGTCCCCTTCCCTGGAAGATGGTGAACAGGAGAGAAGGATGAGGGAAAGAGAAAGAGGCAAGTGTGTAGGGGAGAGGTTGAAGTCACATTAAAAGTTCCAAGTTAGCATCAATCCTGAAGAGTAGACAGGGAGAAATTGACAGTGTTAGTGCTGTCAACACACACACACACACACACACACACACACACACACAGACACACACACAGACACACACACCCACACACACACACAGACGTGTCTGCTGTGCTCAGATGTCATTGCCCCACTAAATAAAATGCCCTATTAGGCTTATCTGTCCCTCTCACGAGTAGCCAGTAATTAAATAACCACCTTTTAAAATCCTGCTAGTCTGAAAGAAAGCCATTTGAGCATTATCCTTAGCTGAATGAATTACACAGACTAGTGGTCCTTGATAAATGGGCCTGTTCTAAAGCGATGCATGAGAAAAAGAAAACTCTTCAAAAACAATTGATGGGGGATTAGATTCCACATCTTAGGCCTCACTCAGTAGACTCTGTCCCCAGCAGGGAGCAGAGTCTAACTAGGACCAGCTGCAAGACTGGTCTTCCAGAGTGTATAAGATCCATGAGTGCCACTTCACGGACTCTGTCAGACCTCACTTTTCCCAGAACAAGTTCTGTTGCTGCCCATGCTGAGACACTGAAGCAAAAGAGTGAGGACAAAACAGCTCCCTTTGGCCACCATCTCTCCTAAGAAAGTTCCCCATCAGGGCCAAAGATTTTTCACTGCTGCTTCAGAGCCTGATCATGGCTGTAATGGCTGTATGTGATGCTGACCCTTTACTCATAAAGTTCTTTCTAAAGAGTAATTTGTCTCCTCTTCCTTCCCATGGAACCCACCATGCCATTTACATAACAGATGTCAGCGTATCTTTTTAAAGAGAACACAACTCAATCCAATTCTACCCTCTGGCTTCCAAAACACTTGTCATTTTCATAGCCAAGTATTTCAGAGTGCTGACTCACTCCTGAATCAAAAATTTCATCTAAATCAGTTCCTGGTGAGACTCAGGTATGATTCACCGTGGGGCACATCTCTGTACCGTTTATGAGCCTACAGAATCAAGAAAGGAAGATGCGTGCTGCAGCTAGCAGAAACTGGTTAACTATAACCTCTGATCAACTCAGCATCACTTGAAGAGAGAGAAAAAAAGACAGACAGACAGACACACACACATGTGAGGGGGGGCTTAGCAAATGTCTTATTGTGTTATTGTGTTGCTCTGTGGACAGGCCTATGAGGAATTGCCTTGATTGTTGACTGACATAGGAGGGTCAAGCCCACTGTGGGCAGCACCATTCCCTAGGCAGGTCGTTCTGAGATGTATAAGAAAGCTAGAGGAGCAGGAGCAAGCCAACATGCAGAGTCCCTTGGTGGCATCAGCCTCAAGACCTTGTTGTAGTTCTTACTCTGACTCCCCTCCATGACCTGAAAGTTGAAGTCTAAACATTTTTCTCCCCTACACTACTTTCCATTCAAGCATTTTATCAGAGGCACAGAAAGGAAACTAGAACAAACTCCATGGGGCACCAGGGAGGACTGATGCCTCACAGATTCTCAGGAGCCTGTGCTTGCAGCTTCTGGCTCTTCTATCACTGTAATCCACAGTGACCTGGGCAGGCTCAAGGGAAGGATGGACAGTCTGCACTACCTAGGAGATGACACAGTCACTTCTCTCCTTATTCCATGTAAAAGAAAGAGTTCTAATGACCCTGTGGTTATAAGGTTTAACAGTGGGAATAGAAAGAGAGGAGGAACTTAACGCTTCCCACAGGGCCAACAAGAGGACCAGAGGCAAAGGTGAAGCTGGTGTCTGTAGTACATTTCCTGTGTGGGCTCCCTTCCCCCTCCTAGTAACCCAACTGAAGGTTCTAAGTCAAGAATGAAAGAAGAGAGCCATAAGACGAAAGAAAACCAAGTATCTCAATACTGCCCCTGCCTCAGCTGCATTGCCCAGAAGTTTGTGAGTCTGTAGACATGTCCATGAGAAATTGCTTTGATTGTTCACTGACTTAGGAGGGTCAAGCCCATTGTGTGCGGTACCATTACCTAGGCTGGTGGGCTCTGAGCTGTATAAAATGACCCAGTCTTGCAGCTTGTCTGTGGCTCATGTGGTGTTTTTTCGGTTTTTTGTTTTCTAACTGACAGAGAGGGCTACAGTATTGCCTAAAGCGAAGCATTGAGCCTGATGCACAAACTCAGCATCTTACTGTAAAAGAACTCAAGGAAAATTCCAGATCTCATTAAACAGATAGTGGCCACCTTCCCCCCTTCTCCAATTTCTAGTCATTAACAAATTTTTATGCTCCTGTTATCCCACCTTAACCACAACACACTCTAATTTCATAAGATTGATGGCACTCAAGCAGTGCAAGCCACCCGACAGGGGACAGAAGTAACAAACCCAAACATCCACAGCAGTTCCCAACTCAAATACTTACAGAAGCCTTGTCAACCTTCAGTCAAAACAGGCATCAAGTATCTCTCATTACCTACCTGTTAATTGTCAAAACATTTGCATGTCTAAGTTCTTTCAGTTAAAGGGGTGGGGGGAATTCTTTCTACTTTATGAGCCATTTACTTTAGTGTTGTTAAGCAGAGAAGAGGACAATCCAGTCAAACTTTACTCTAATAGGTGACTGATGTATGCATGAGGCTCTCCCTGTTTCTCCAGTAACTATAAATCTAGATGCCTTTTCCTTGCAGGATGTAGGAAACGAGCCTCCTAACCAATCCTTCCTTTCTCATTCAGGAGTTGTCAGGATCACACTGGCATCCACCGCCTACCAGATCAGAAACACTGGCCACGATCCCTTCTGCCATTAAGGATCAGACCCCACTGTGGGCTGGAGAGACGGCTCAGCAGCTAAAAGCACTGGCTGCTCTTGCCGGGGACTCAGGTTTGATGACTTGCACCCACATGGCAGCCCCCATACATGTGTAACTCTATTTTCAGGGAAGACTTTCTGCTGGCTTCCCTGAGCTCCAGGCATGCCCAAGGTACATATACATGCGTTCAAATAAAACAACCCTACACATAAAATATTATATATATATATATATACATGTATATATATATATATATATATATATATATGCCTTAGAAGACAATGAGGAAAAGGAAAAGAAGAAGAAAGAGAAGTGAAGGAGGCAGCCCTATGAAAGCCACAAAAACACTGAATTCATTTTTTTTATTTATTTACTTTATTTATGAGTATACTGTAGCCATCTTCAGACACACCAGAAGAGGGCATGAGATCCCATTACAGATGGTTGTGAGCCACAATGTGGTTGCTGGGTTTTGAACTAAAGATGTCTAGGAAGAGCAGTCAGTGCTCTTAACTGCTGAGCTATCACTCCAACCCCTTTGATTATTTTAAATTCGTAGTCCATAAGTCCGAACTCTTACTTTGAAGTAAATGCCGGGAATGTGTGTGCACACTGTATATTATTAATCCGGTGCTGATGTTTAGAGACAGGTGGATCCTGGGGCTTGGGGGGCAAGCCTATCTATCCAAAGTAGTGAAATCCAGGACAATGGGAGTCTTTGTTTCAGACGATGTGGGTGGAGGTCCTGAGACTGACACAAGACTTTAAACCTCCACAAACATGTGCACCCAACCGTGTGTACACATGATGCATACATTACAAAAATGAAAAATGAAAGGTGGAAATTCAATAAAGAAAGCTCCTTTCCAGCTGGTGGGGTATAGAGAGGATTGCTTCTACAAGTATAGTTATCTCTGAAGAGGAAGTCAATAAATGACTCAGACAAGAGCCTTTGAAATATCAGCTGCCAACCCAGGGCCCAGACCTCCTCTCTGGCTGCAATTACCTTCTTAACATGGCTCCACATTGTCTCCTGGGTTCCAGGTTTCCCCTTCCCCACAGCTCTGCCCTACTTTGAGCCTAAGAACCCAAAGAGCTAGCCAAGAAAGGAGGGGAGAAAGGACAGGAAGGGATGGAGAGGAAGCTGCCAGTAATCCAGTCATATGCACAGGCCATTCCATTGGCACTCAGTCCATGGATGCCAGGCAATATCATTTAGCTGGATGCCCAGGAGGAAAGGCATGGTTTAATAATCAAATAGGTGGCGGTCTTTACCACAGTAAGTTGAGCCAGTTTTGAACACAGTCAGAACACAGAAGAAGATGACACCTCTCTGTGAACTGTGAACCCCTGAGTGCATGTGCATGCTTGTGTAGAAGGACTGTGCGTCTGTGTGTGTGTGCGCGCATGTGCATTGTGTTTTAAGGTGGGTTTCTTTCTTTTATTTTCACATATTATTAGTTCTGGAACTACTTCATTACTTAATAAATCTTACCAATATTTCTTCCGCTGTGCCTGTTAGCTCTGAAAACCCCTGCTGGTCACCCAATGATGTGCTTTACCTTGTCAACTATTTCAGGGGACTTGGGGGAGGGTATTTCCGTGAAGCCAAAGAGACAAGAAGAGAACAGAAGCCCCACTTAGGCAAAACAAAGCGGGTACATAATTGCCTGAAATTATTCGGGGTGGGCGAGCACGCGGATAAGAGAATGTGATGTGAGAACTGAGTTCAAGCTGGGCACACAAATGGGGACATTGAACCCCACACAACCCCCCCCACCAAATGGTGCCTGAGGGTTTAGGCTTAAAAGTACCCTTCCACGGAGGTCCCAGAGGAATCAGTACTGAGTCTGTTGGGACATTGGGGAGCATAGAATGCCTTTGCCTTTGCTCTCAGTAGAAGAGACAGCAGTAAAATGGGTTACGGATGTGTAGGGCTATTGGCAGAAGCAGCTTTAAAGAAAAAAATTTGAGTCATCAGCTTCGATTTAAAATAAATATTTATTATGGGAAATGGTGGTTATTAGATAAAGATGCCTCACACATCCTCCATTCAGTCAAAATGGCACTTTCAGCCCATTTCAGCTGGTTATATGTTCATGGATTAAAAGCCTTTTAATAATATCTACTAATTTTTTTTTCTCTCTCCCAGGGCAAGGTAGTACCAAAACTCTTTGTATGGCCATTTCTCAAGCCTGGACCAGAAAGATAATGGCCAAGGATTATAAGTCAAGTGGTAATGATCAATTATACCCCCAAAACTACTGCACAGCTCTGTTCCGTGATCAGCAGGAGTGCTGGAGTTAACCTGGATTTCGGGACCAGCAGATACCCGCTCTCCTCACTTGGGCTTCTCCGGGTGCAGGTCTGTCTCTTGTGGCAACAGGCAGGTAGTGTCCTACCAGCAACTCTGAGGAGCAGCAGGAGGACACTTCATAGAAACCAGGGAAGGAGAGAAGAGAGGAAAGGTGTCCTTCTCTCGCTCATAGACAAGAGATCAGGACCTGAGTACCTGCTTCTAACTGAGTACAGAGCACTCCCACCATGTGTGTATGAACTGTGCTGGGGTCTCCAGTCTATGATCTTATTCACTTTCGGGCCATCATTTCCTACGGGAAGGAGAAGACAACCAGCTCCATCTAAAGTGACACTGAGAAGCAGCCCGATTACGGCGTGGAGGTGGAGGACAAGATTAAGTAGCATCAACACAGACATACACTTTCAAGCATACAGACATGCATGACACATATATCCACATGCATATGCACACCAAGAACATGACCACACATGCATGCATGCACACATAAACATACATACATGGAACATACTGATAATATTAAAAATACACATATACATATTAGCGTGTGTGCACTTAGTTTCACACATATGATATCTTTATACTCTATATATACAATATATTATATATATACAATACATACGCACATATATATATAACACACATACACACATATATACATATATATAACACACATATACATATATACATATATATAACACACATATACATATATATATAAATTATATAAAAATCCTAGTTTTGTAGTATCTGATTTCTGTGTTCACTCTAGAAAGTGTCAGCCATTTGATTCCCATTCCTAAAGCTTTTTCTTTTAATATGCATGACTGCAAATAAGCAGGTCACTAGGTAAGTAAAGTGTCTGCCTCACATACTAGTCTGCCTCTCCCAGCTGTGATAAAACACTCTGCCCAAAAACAACTTTTAGAAGGAAAACACTTCTTTGGCTTGCACCTTGGATTTCCAGCTTTTGTAGACAGTCAGACAGGAACTCGAAGAGAGAATTATAAAGGAATACTGCTCACAGCCTTACTCACTAGCCCATGCTTAGTTGACGTTCTCATGAATCCCAGACACCCTGGACTAGGAATGATGACACCCACAGTGGGCTGGGCCCTGCTTCATCAACTGTCAGTCGAGACAGTCTCTCACACAGTAGGCCACAAGCCAATCTGATGGAGGCAGCACTTCAGATGATTCTCTCTTACCAGGAGACTCTATGTCATGTCTCTTCTAAGTTATGTCAAGATGTCAGTGAAAACTAAACAGAATACCTCATAAGCATGAAGATATGGATTTGATTCCCAGAACCCACATCAAAATGTGAATGGAGAAAGATTCTAATGCCAGTTGCGGAAACAAGGACAGGATCCCCAGGATCTGCTGACCACCACAGCTGGCTTGTTTTGTAAGCTCCTGGCCAATTAGAGACCCTGTCTGAATAACATAGACCGTGCCTGAGGATGAGGCCTGAGTTTGTTCTCTGACTCTACCTGAATGTGGAGACATATACACACATCTGCACACATATGCATCTAAACACACCCATGTACACACCTTAGATAAATAGATGATAGATATCAGATAAACAAATGGTAGATAGATAGTAAATAGACAAATTATAGATAGACAGATAGACAAATGATAGATAATAGACAGACAGATAGATAGATAGATAGTAAGTAGATGGATGGAAGGATAGATAAATAGATGATACATGATAGACAAATGATAGATTAGATAGAAAATATAGACAGCCAGGCAGACCGACAGATAAGAAAAATAGACAGCACTGTATTTGAATGCAACTACTACAGAACAGATTGGAGTCCTCCTCCTTCCATTTCAGAACATGACCTGTATTACAGGGGAACTCACAACTTTTCCGCAGAAAACAAGCATCCTATTCCAGCAGAGAGGTGAAAACAGATGTTTATGTTTTCCCTATGCCTTCGTGGATCAGCACTGTGTATCACAAGATGAAAAACATGCCACTGTAATTAAGCGTTAATTTCGTTGTGGCAGAAAATAAAAGAACGGAACCTCAGTTAGCAAGGAAGGCAGTTCCAACCAATGACTACATTTGCCCTGAGCTTTGCTGAGCTCCAAAGCAAGAACTCTGGATCCCAGGAGGCCTGAACTCTCATGCAAGGTTCCTGGATATTGTAAATTTCCTTGCCCTACACGAGTGATAGATCTCCTTTAACTTTAAGCAGCTCCTGTACTGGCTGGGTCCTCCCTTCAGCCAGTGAGGTCATTGTAGTGCTGTAGGTTCTTGAAGTATTGGATCTGGCTGGTAAACCAGTGTAGATGTGGATTGTACAAAGGCTTCTTGCCTGGTGGTATCTGGACCAGCACAGAGGTGCAGGGATGAGGGGCATGGATGACAAACATCCTTCCTCCCCTGGGTCCTCTAGAACCTGTGCCCAATACCCTGCATTAGCTTTGTTCCCTTAGCTACCTAGTTCTGGTTATGTTAACATAGGGTGACTTCTGCTACTTTTTAACCTACATGAATGTCTAGCAGCTTATGTTATGTGACTTATCCTGGGTAGACCTTAACAATGTGTGTTCACCTCATGTAGTCCTCCAACTAGAAACAATTCCATCCAGGTCTACCTTATCATGGCTATTCAGGAGCAGACGAGTGGCTCAGACAACTCTATCAGTGGAAAACCCACTCCAGCATGGGAGACACTCAAAATAGCTACATCCTGTAGCTTTCAGCCCAACTAGCAGGCAGCTCCACCCAAGAAGCCCCCTCCATTATGGCTGCCCCCGACCCCCGGGGCAATTATTCTCATCTTATTGCTCTTTGGAACAGGACCTGAGCGTCATAACTTTCGAGATTCCTAAGCCTTATAGGTTTCTTAAGCTTCCTGAATCTTCTGAGCTTCTTTCTTCCCTCCAGAAAAGAATGCTTCAATTCCAATGGATTCCCACCACAACCCATTAATAAATAAAACAGAGGTCCCAAAATAATATTCATTCAGTCAATGTAGCTAAAGCCAGAGCAAAGAACGTTCTTGCTAGTGCTGTCTTGGTAGACACCGAATGTCTACCAAGGTCCCGTGCTAAGGGGGGAGGAGTGCTGTAGAGAATGACTGTTGTTTCCCCAGCAGCACATCCTAAGACCTAAGGTGTGCAGTTGAAACAGCCAGGATCGCTGCCCAACTCCCCGGACGCAAGAAGAAATTACAAGAAACCCAGAGAGGAAAATAGCTAAACTTGCAACAACCTTGCCCGCCACTTACAAAGTTGTGATTTACTCAAACAGAAGAAACTACACCTCCCAGCTCCACCCCTTTACTTTAGCATTAGCTCAAAATTTGAAACCACAAGTAAACCCAGAGTGATCCTACCAAAAACTGAGTTGAGCAAACAAAACTGTGTAATGAAGATGCATCGGAAACACAAGGGAGCCTGCAGCAAGCCGGGCTCAGTTCTACCTCTCAGGCTGTTGCCCCCTCCCTTCTCGACAGGGTGGACCTGCCTTTGCAGGGAGAATTCCACAAGTTCTGCCCCTCTAAGCAGCTCTGACAAGCTCCCAGGTGAGTTAAGAAGGACTTCCTACACCATCAGCCATGTCTCTTCTATGCTGACATGAATGAGACATGAAGTTTGGGGAAGTGAAGAGAAGAGAGGCTCGCCTGTCAGAGAACAGTATTCACAGCTCTGCACATAAAGACCCATCCTAAATTCTCAGATTATGATAAACAGATGGGAAGGAAGGAGACCCCACTGAGCAGTCCTGGGGCTGAGTGGATTTACCTTGTGTCTAGCACTAAGAGAGGAATAGTCCCACACATTCAGTGCCACTCTCCCAGGAAAATCTAAGGCAATAGCTCCAGCAGCAGACATCCCACTAAGAATTGGCTGCTCATCATATCAAGAATAGCTTAAGAACAGTGTCCTGAATACAAATGGGACCTGGGATATACAACCACTCAACCCAGAGAACTGAGAACTATGACAGGATCTACAGAGGTTATCTCAGGGAAAGCATCTCCTCTTCTGTGTGGACATTTCACTGGGCTTGGGCCAGTTTGATAGCAGCAAGGGATTCAGTGAGAGAGCCATAAAGTAGCTACAACACATGACCATACATGGGGGATATCACAACAGATGCTCATTCTCTCAGTATTCTGGAGGTGAGTGTCTAGAGCCAAAGTGTCATTAGGGCACCTGCACACATAAACAAACACACACACACACACACACACACACACACACACAGAGAGAGAGAGAGAGAGAGAGAGAGAGACAGACAGACAGACAGACAGACAGACAGAGACAGAGAGAGACAGAGAGAGAGAGAGAGAGAGAGAGAGAGAGAGAGAGAGCGCTCCTTACCCCTCCCCTTGTTTCTGCAGGATGCCACCACCCTTTGCTTGTGGACAAATCGTCCATCCCTGCTTCTTTTGTGATATAGTGACCTCCTCTGCTTCCCATTATTCTCATGGTCTCAGAAGTCAACAGCAATGGAGCAGTATCCAACACTAGTCCATATGGGATCAGCTTCACTCGGCTACAATGGGTAAGTCCCTGCCTTCCAATCAATGACATACACAGACATTTGCATGTAAAGATGTCAACTCATCATTCTGGAATGAGACAACAGGATCTTCACAAACTCTTCTCCCAGCACAAAGCCAGAACGATACCATTGGCTCTCAAGACTGCTTCTAGTTAGTTGAACTGCTATTAATTGCGCTAATCAGTTCCCTTACTGTCCTAACAAAGTACCTGACAGAAGAAAAAAAGGCTGCCACTGTACACCGAGCTCCCACGATATAGAGAAGTAGGCTGGAGTCAGGGACAGGCAGGCCATGTACCTCGCAGTCTGCCTCTGTGGCTCTATGGCTGCCAGCTTGTCCCCGAGTCAAAGATGTTCCACAATCCCTTTGCAAAATGTTGCCCACAACTGAGGTCTAACTGTTTAAACATGTGTGCCCTTTAAATGAGAACTTCTAGGAAGAAGCTGTCTGCGAAAGCTGACTGACTGGTTAGAACTGCAGTGGTGAGGAAATGTTGCTGATCTAGATACTAGTTACCTGATAGTTTTAGCCCCCAGAACTCTTTGCCTACCTGTTTTTCAAAACTAATGTATGTCATAGATTTAAAAAAAAAACTATTTGGGATCTATTAACTTAATAAACCCCTAGAAACCACCACAACAAAGGTAAGAATGTCATCAGATAACATCGTGGGGACATATGAAAGATCCCCCCAATTTGCTTTAACTGCCATGCTTCTGTGCCCACCAACATATTTTGCATTTCCCTTGCATTATAACTTTCTTTGTCCTGTAAAACTATGAAACTTCGTGAAACTGTGTCCACACTGGAATAAGGGGTGACTAAATTTGTGTTCCTGGACAAGATCACTCTACATGGCTCCAGAATATATCACCCTT
Source organism: Rattus norvegicus (assembly GCF_021556685.1). Taxonomy (NCBI): domain Eukaryota; kingdom Metazoa; phylum Chordata; class Mammalia; order Rodentia; family Muridae; genus Rattus; species Rattus norvegicus. The sequence continues at coordinate 29,585,008 of NC_141555.1, read as the reverse complement.
AGTCCCTTAAGGTGAGAGCTGTGTTTCTGCGTTTACAGTCTCTGAGGAGAATTTCACATTCAAACTATCCAAGAAAAGGAGGGGGTGCACCAGAGGGAAGCAGTGACCAACCTCTTCAGCCTGGAATGTTGAGTATCTTTGTCTCCTGTGTGAAATCATGTGACTACAAGGTCCAAAATCTTTGCCTCTGTTATGTCTAATAATAAGATGTTATGAAGCTATGGTCTTCACCATGGAAAAGATGTGGGGAAGGATGGAGGACAGGAAGGGAGGGCAAAGAAAGGAAGTAGTAGGGATGGGGGGAGGACAAAATCTCAGGGAAGGCAAATCCAGACATCAAACATCAACAAAGCTGCAGTTGTCCCAAGTTCACATTCTGTCTCGACTCAGAAGCACAGCATCTTTATGCTAAGACCTGCTCTATGCTCCCTCCATGAAGTAAAGACAAAGAGTCTGAAGGGCAAACCTTGGAGGCCAGACTCCAGTAAAATGGTAATGAGTCAGAGTAGTAATCAGCCCCTAATGGGAAAGCCAATAGCAGTACCGACAACATGTCAAACAAGTCTGCAGAAGGAATTGAGTACTCTTATGGAAATCCAGAGAAGCCAGGAGCCCTGTGCTGTGTGAGTCACACCAACACCCAGATTCCTCCAGCAAATGCAGAAATCACAGAGCACACCAGGACAATCCTCACCAAATACAAGAGTCCTCTAGGTTTGGCACTGGGCTGTGGACAGGAGTCAAGGAGACTGAAGGCTTTTCTAAAGTGATAAGCATCTGCCTCCCACCAGGACTAGTTAGACATTTAAAATGGAAATAATGGGGCATTTCCCACCCACTAAGTTGCTAATGGTCCCGATAATCACCAAGTCTCCCTGAAGGGCCAATGTGAGCAGCTCAGACCTGACCCAGGGCTCCCAAAAATCCATATTTCTCTAGACATTTCCTGTAACACAGACATTGCAACAAGGGAATTGGAAGGGAGGGAATGAATAGCTGGATTTGAACTAATAGGCCTTACTAGTCAGAGATTGATTACTGGAGAGAAGAAAGGGCAAGGAGCATTGGGAAGAAATGAGACCTGAAGAGCCATTAAAATTATACAAGTATCCGAGTGTCAGAGGGGAAATATGTGAGGTTATCTTGGTTTGATATTGGAAATCTAAAGACCTTTGTAGAGGGAACCACCAGATTAGGTTGGGTAGAGTTTAAATTTGCATACTCTTTTCTGGACAAGAGATCAAAGACCAAGCCTACCTCATGCAGTGGAACACATTCCAATGACTGCCTTTTCAGTGACTAGATCATCATCAGAGCCTAGAGCATCTTCCCACTCTAGTGAATGTGCTACACAGTCAGGTTGCAGTCTGAGCGTTCATAAAATATATGCGGGACAGTCACATGTTGGTTCACCTACTTAACCATATCTTCCCCTGCTAGGTCTAGGTATGAATGTTGGAGAACTTATCATCTTGTTTTCTTCCTTGAGATAGTGAGTTTCTGCTCTGGGCTGTACTTGCTGATCCTGGGTGATCTAGAGGCTCCTTCTGGAGGATCGAAATATTATAGGTCCTAAAATTTAGAGGTGTGTGTGTGTGTGTGTGTGTGTGTGTGTGTGTGTCTGTGTGTGTGTGTGTGTGTAAAGCTTACTGTATTAGAGGAGGACAATACGACTTCCTCCTTGGTAAGAAAGGCACATTTGAATACTGCTTAGGAAAAATGAAATCAGAGGGACATTGAAAATATTCAGAGGTAAAAATAGAAATTCCTTTGGTCACAACAGAAGGAATGGAGGCCCAATTTAATTGACTAAGTAAGAGCACTCCCACAAGATAATATGTAGAAGGTCTGAAAGCATTTTGGATTGTGGAGGTCAGTAGAGTTTTATGAGAATAGGCAGGGTTGGGATCCTTTGATGAGAAGACAAATATTTGGGGTCTAATTAGAGATAGGAAACAGTCTAAAAGCCATTTTTGTCAAAAAAAAAAAAACACTCAGGGTACATAGGAGAAGTCCGTAGCAGTAACTTGATGATTACTTCCAGTGCCTAGAACTGAACAAAACCAGTACCACATCTCCCTGCAACCGCATCCCATGGAGTAGAGAGCTGGATCTTCAAGATGCAGAAACTCCTGAGAATCCAGAGGCGACAAACACTTTCTGCCTACAATCTTGAACAAAGAGGAAATCACCTAATGCCATCTGTGCACCTTGGGCACAGTGATCTAGGAGAAGTCAGATGAAGGACATTATTGTTGTCTGGCTGTGCTGAGAGCTGAAAACAAGTTGGTAAGAGTGCATACACACTTGAAAGCAGAGGTAAGACCAACTTTTCTGCTCCAAGATACCTGCTGTTTGGACTCAAAGACACAATGAGAAGATAGAATGTAAGAATAATAGGTATAAAAGATAGTGAAGACTCCCAATTTAAAAGGCCAGTAAATATATTCAAAAAATATTGAAGAAATCTCCCCCACTCTAAAGACAGAGATGCCCAAAAACATGCAAGAAGCCTACAGAGCTCTAAATAGATTTTACCAGAAAAGAAATTCCTCACATCCCATGATGTCAAAACACCAAATGCACAAAATAAAGAAAGAAGTTTAAAGACAATAAGGGAAATAGGTCAAGTGATATATAAAGTCAGACCTATGAGAATTACACAAGGTTTCTCACCAGATACTATGAGAGTCAAAAGATCCTCGAAAGGATCTAGATCATAAAAGAACACAAATGCCACTCCAGTCTACTATAGCCAGGAAAATTCTCAATTAACACATATGGAATAATGAAGATATTCCATGACAGAACCAAATTTATACGGTACCTTTCTACAAATCCAGCCCTATGAAGTATACTAGGTAGAAAACTCCAACACAAGGAGGGAAACTACACCCTAGAAAAAGCAACAAACTAATCTTTCAATGAAACCAAAAGAAAAGAGACACACAAACATGATTCTACCTCTAACAACAAAAATGACAGAAGCAACAATCACTGTTCCTTAATATCTTTTAATAACAATGGAGTCAATTCCCCAATAGAAAGACATAGACTAACTGAATGGATACATAAAGAGGACCCTACATTTTGTTGCACGTAAAAAAAAAAACAACTCAGAGACAAACATAGACACTACCTGAGAGTATTAGGATAGAAAACAAATTTTGAAACAAATGTTCTGATAAAAGGAAGCTGGATTTGAAATTCTACTATGGAATATAATTGACTATCAACTGAAAGTTTTCCAAACAGGTGAGGAAGGAAATTTCATATTTTTCAAAAGATTAACCCACCAATAGGAACTCTCAATCCTAAATATGTACGCTCCAAATACATGGGCACCTGCATTCCTAAAAGATACCTTACTAAAGCTCAAACCACCTACTGCTCCTCACATAGTAATAGTGGGAGATTTCAACACAACATTCTCATCAATGGACAGATCATGGAAACAGAAATTAAACAAAGACCTATACAAACTAACAGAAGTTGTGAACAAAATGGACATTACAGATATTTATAGATTATTTCATCCTAAAATGAAAGAATATGCCTTCTTCCCAGCATCTCATAGTATTTTCTCCAAAATTGATCATATAACAAGTCACAAAACAGGTCTCAACAGATCCAAGAAGACTGACATAAGACCATGCATCCTATCAAACCATGACAGATTAAGGCTCGTCTTCAATATTCACAAAAACATAAGCGAGCCCACACATACCTGTAAGTTGAACAGTGCTCTACTCAAAGATAACTGGTCAAGCAAGAAAAAAAGAAAGATTAAAGACTTTTTAGAATTTAATACAAGTGATGGCACAACATACATATGCTTTACTCAACAATAAAAGACCTTCTGGGGCAATCACCATTCCTTACCTCAATCAGTATTACTGGGCAATAGTGATTAAAAAAACAAAGAACAACGACAAAAAACAGTTGTATTTGTACAGATACAGGAATGTTCATAAGTTGAATAGAATTGAAGACCCCAAAACAAACAACACATCAATGGTCAATTGATATTTGACAAAGAGGCTAAAACCATCCAATGAAAAAAAGATAGGATTTTCAACAAGTGGAGGGCAGCATGTAGAAGTATGCAAATCGATTCATTTTTAATGCCCTACACAAAGCTTAAGTCTGAGTGGATCAAAGACCACTACATCAAACCCAAAAAACTGAAACTAATAGAAGAAAAAGTAGAGCAGAGTCTTGATCACATGGGTACTGGGAACAATTTCCTGAATCAAACACCATTGGTCTGTACTGTAAGATCAAGAATCAGAAACGAGACTTCATAAAACTGCAAAGCTTCTGTAAGTGAAAGGACACTGTTATTAGCACAAAACAGAAACCAAATGATTGGGAAAAGATCTTTATCAATCCTACACCTGATACAGATCTAATATCCAAAATATACAAAGAACTCAAGAAGTTAGACACCAGAGAGCCAAATAATCCTATGAAGAATGGGGTACAGAGCTAAACAGAGTATTCTCAACTAAGGAATAACAAATAGCTGATAACTGTGTAAAGAAATGCTCAACATCCTTAGTCATCAAGGAAATAAAAATAAAAATAGTACTGAGGTTCCACCTGACACCAGTCAGAATGGCTAAGATCAAAAACTCAGGTGCCAACAGATGTTGGTGAGGTTATGGAGAAAGAGGAACACTGCTCCATTATTGGAGGGATTGCAAACCTGTACGATAACTCTGGATATCATTCTGAAGTTTCCTGAGAACATTGGATAATGCCCTAACTGAGGACCCTGTACCTGTACTCTGCATACACCAAAAGATGGTGAAACATACAACAAAGACACATGCTCCACCATGCTCTTAGCAGTATGATTTATAATAGTCAGAAACTGGAAATAATCCAGATGCTCTTCAACTGATGAATGGATACATAATATGTGATACACCTGTACAATGTTCTACTACTCCGCATTAAAAACAATGAATTCATGAAACTCATAGGCAAATGGATTGACCTAGAAAACGTCACTCTGAGTGAGGTAACCCAATCACAGAAAAGGACACATAGTATGCACTCTCTGATATGTGGATATTAGCCCAAAAGTTCGAATACGGCAAGATATAATCCACGGACCACATAATGTTCAAGAAGAATGATCAAAGTGTGAAAGCGTCACTCCTTCATAAAAGGGGGAACAAAAAACATTCACAGGCAGGTATTTGGAGGCAAAGGTAGAAGCAGAGACTGAAGGAATTCATGCTGCACCTGTGGCCCATGTACATATATACAGTCACCAAAAGTATAAAAGATTGATGAAGCTAAGAAGTGCATGCTGACTGGAACTGGATATAGACGTCTCCTGAGAGACACAGCCAGAACAGGTCAAATTCATAGTTGACTGCTAGCAGCAAAACATTAATCTGACAATGGAACACCTGTTGTAGGAATTACAGAAGTGATTGAAAGACCTGAAGGGGCTTGCAACCTCATAGGAAAACAATGCCCAACAACAAAAGGTCCCAGGGAGTAAAGCATCACCCAAAGTATATACATGGATTGACTCATGGCTGTAGATGTATATTTAGCACACGATGGCCTTTTTGGGCACAAAGGGCAGGGAAAGCTGTTAGTCCTTCCAAATGTGGACTCCTAGTTTAAGGAAGGTCAGAAAGACTAGACGGGTGGATGATGTGGATGGGAACACCATTATTGAAGAAGGGGAGGGAAAGCAGATAGATGTCTTATGAACAGGAAACCAGGAAAGGGTATATTTGAAATTTAAATTAAAAAATCCAATAAATGAAAAGAGGAGACTCAGATACCTTTGAATAGGTGGAGGCATATATAATTTCACTGCGTGCAGAAGAGGAATTGTTGTTGTCCCTCCAGGAACAGGTGATAGATCTATGATGGTCCAAAGTAGAAGGGTGAAATAGGATCTCTCCTGGATTGTATGGAATGTGCATAGCTTCTCTTCCTCTTATGTCTGGAGCACTATTGAGCAGAAGTTGAAGGCTGATTGATAGCTTGCAAATTATACAACATTCCAGCCACACACTACTTCAGCAACTCCAAACTGAAAATCACAGTAAAGAATACACACCTGAATATCCATGGTAGGCAGTCAACAGTCTTAGAAGTCTTGTAAGAGGCTCTAATGCAGTAGTCTTAGGTTCAGTGTCTTATTCAAATATATATCCATCTACACATTCCTCTGCATCTGAAAGGACACCTCTGTGTAAGGGAACACAATGAAGATAGTAGTCTGATTTGTGCTTGCTTTTAGACTCTTGTTTGAGAACTCAGTCCAGATTTCTCTGAGATCTCTTCGGTCAGAACAGTGTTTCTCAGGACAATAAACTTAGAAATTTTAGAGAGGAAATGGATTTGGCATATGGGGAATGTGTGGTAATTCCTTGGCCTTCTGGAGTCCTCTTAATTTTTATGTCTAAATCTTACTGGGTAAGATGGTGGAGGTAGGGAACTTGCACAGAAGTAGGACTGCTGTGTCAGTCATCAAAAATGTAATATGCCAGACTTCATGGGAAAAAGTTGTTATTTCACCGTGGACATCACCGGGATTTCTGAGAAAATGTGCAAAGGAGATATTGTATACCTGTTTGTTAGAAGTTTAAAATCTCTGGCTACTTCTAAAATTATAAGAAAAAACATTTCATTCTGGAGAAAGTGTAAGTACCTCATGGAGCAGAGGAAGATCCAGTATTGCTTGATCAGCTTCCTATTCTTTTTCAGTATTAGAATGTCCATATATTTTCATGCCATTTGAAAGTCCAGGTAGCAATTCTTCCATCAGTCCTATAGGTTGCATTTCATTCCAACAGTTGTCTTTGGGCTTTGAAGCCTTTTGTCAGACAAGAAAAGATCAACACCCCTTTCTTCCATGGAGGAATGTCTCAGAATACATGTAGCAAAAAGAAGTTTCTTTGTAATCCTAAACAGTTCGGATTTAGCAGGCTCACAAAATCAAGAGAAGAAGTGCTATTGATGGCCACAGGAGAGTGCAGACATGAGTACCCCGTGGGCAAAAAAAGATATTTCAGGCCAATGTGGGCCTTTGGTGAAAGTGTTGTTGCCCAATATACAGAGAAAAAAATGTGAAATACTTGTGAGTAGATGTGGAGTGTTGATACTCCCATAGGGAATAGGAGAGACACTGAAGTTCTTCTATGAAACGGTGACATTACAGACCCCATGGACAGAAGATGTGAATTTGAGAACAACTGGAGCAAAAGGTATCATTCTGATGTCCCTCCTAGAGGAAGTTTTGAAAGTGAGACACAGTTAAGTGTTAATTTTGTGCCATCTTTCATCAAAAGTAGCATGGTTCAGAATCATTCTTTGTCAAATAGGTTAGCTGCTGAGGACCTTTTTGAGTGGAAGTGGAGTTTGAGACCTTGGTGCCAGAGATGATCTCAGGAATTGTCAGTCTTATAAGACAGATAGCGGACACTCTTATATACAGAATGTACATTTGACATATAGTGGACATAAATTGGTGATCTAAAGTAATGACTTTTAAGAGTAGAATATTAAAGAAGATGTAGAATCTGCTTAAAGTGACAAACCTATTTAAGGATAATGGAGTGTTCAAGCCTACCTTGAGCAGGAATGCTAGGGCTACTTTACATATTCACATCTTCAGTTACACCATGGTAGGCTCTAACCGGTGTCCAAGCATTAGTATTATTCAGCAGTCATGATTTTCAGTCTCTAAGTCCTCTTGAAGCTAATCATCAATGACATGGCTATAAGCATGAAGGATGGTATATAGGACAAATAATGAAAGTTTCACGATTTACCAACATAGATCATAATTAAGTGAAGTACCTACGGTCACACCTGTATTTTCTTAGCGGCCATAATTAGATGGACATGATCTAAAGCTCCCTATTAGAGGGTTATATTTGATCTAAAGCTCCCTATTAGAAGGTTGAGTATGCTCTAAGGACTCTTTAATCTTGGTTTCTTGGGCAAAAAAAAAAAATTCTGAGATCTCAATAGTAAATTCCAGTCATTCTTATAACTGATCTTGGGAAGAAGGGGATGGTGTAAGGTATTATTTGTTAAAGAATAAAGACCTGAAGGCCACCAATCAAAGTGAAGTGCTGATTCCCCTTCATCTAAAGGGAATGGTGTTGAGATGGCTAGTAAATAGGTGCAGTTTGAGTAAGCTGTGTTCATAACTGCAACTTATGGGGTCATCCTGAACTGCTTTGCTTAACAAGAAAGTGCCTGGCCATTTTTAACCAATTACCAAGATCCAGTTACCTAACTGTGAAGAAGGGAAAATTCTAGCTCACCTTTGGTGGTGGGAAAACAGTATGGTATTGCATAATTTTCTTCCAATTATTCTTTCCAGCTTCCATTAGTCAGCATGCTCTTCCATCAGGGTGATTGTCTAAACTCTGATGCTCCATCATATATATATATATATATATATATATATATATATATATATATATATATATATATATATATATATATATATATGTGTGTGTGTGTGTGTGTGTGTGTATATGATGTATAAATGTATATATATCATATATGATGTATATATGTATGCATATGATGCATATATATGATGTATATATGTATGCATATGATGCATATATATATGATGTATATATGTATACATATATACATATATATATATGTTGTATATATGTATATAAGATGCATATATGTTTAAGTGTACATGTGTACACATCCATAAATGAGAGATGGGAAAATTGCATTTCTGACAACCATCTGTATTAAGATTGCATATATGTTAATTTTAGCTTTCTATAGTCTGCCCTCTGACCTACACCAAGTATTTTATGACTTCCCACTGGGAAATTGCAATTACGATTGCCCGGCAATCTTGGTCAAGATTGGCACTTAAGTAAAATGAGTCTAAATCAGGTTTAAGATGTCCTTGTAATTAAGTGATGCTCTTGGGCCTTCCAGAGCTAGAGGCTACAAGTGAAACTCCTCAGAAGTATAGATGGAATCCATGAGATTTTCCCACAGGGCCAAACCTGAGATATCTCTGTGAGCATCATTCCATTGCATATACACACTTGGCCAGGAACTGGCTGCCTATAGTTTTTGAAGTTGAAGGTCCCATTTTGTACTACCTTTAACTGGATGTTATTGAATCTGATTCTGGCTTCTACAGAGGTATGCCATGAGATCATGGGGCCTCTTTAGACAAAAGTGAAGTGATTAGAGCCCACTTTCAAATAATCAAAGTTTGGGGGTCTTTCCTTTATATGAGTACTTGAGAGGACATAAGGCAAACAGGGAATGTGTAGAGTAGGCTCAGTTGTAGGAGGGAGGTCTGACATGCTTTTCAATGACTTAGGTAATTGAGGGAAAAAGGAAGATCTCGACGCCTTTAAAAAAGAGAAACCTTTGAGATCTGATTGTGCAATGGTATGTGTTAGAAAACCCTTGGAGTAGGGGTTGGTAGCATACAACATCCTGTGAAACATGGATGTCATTGTAACCTGATTTGGCGAAGGATTTTCCCCAACAATGCCCTTCAATTTCTACACTTCTTTAGTTGGTAGAGATTTTACATTTTGTATTTAATCTGGGGAAGCTCAGGTAACATCCCAAGCCTTTTTTAAACAGTCTGCATGACTGTCTCTGGATATGTTGCTCATTCAGTTTTTCTTAATATGTCCATATATGGGCAGCAACAAAGGGTGCTCTTGATTTCTAGTGATTGGATTGATTCCCATGGGAATCAATCAATGATTCTATATATAGGACCTTGGACCTCAAACCCAAGTGGGAGAACATATTTCCCTATCCACCATGGTAAAAGGTAAAAGCCTTGAATTTCTATTATTTAGAGTATATCCATGTGAGGTAATTCAAATTTGTGAGGGACTGCTTTAGAATACAAGTTATGGCATACTATTTTTTGAAAAAGCATGTCTCATGTCACCTTTTGAATAAAGGAATGTGTGAGTTTCCTTTGGTCAAAGGCAGTGTACTCCATCAAGAGGTGGGCAAGATCCAAGGCCACACTGATGGGGAAGGAGTCACATTATCATTCAGGGTAGTTCTCAGGGCCTCTTCAAAGAGGAATGAGTCTAGGACGTATCTCAGAACAGGAGAGTTCTGAGAAGAGATTCACAGAATGGGAAGTTCTGAGAAGATCTTTAGCAAAAGTGAAATCCTGAATGTATTGGTTCACAATGTGGAGGTCCCTAGTCATATTTTGAAGAAAAGAAGTATCCACTTCACCCATGGTCAGCAGGGGAAGGTTTCGGCTACACTGGGTCTTGGAGAAATGTTCTGCCTCTGTCTCAGTAACTTCTAAATATGTTCCCTATAAGTATACCCTATATATCTTTTAGTCCAGGCAATGGTCACAACAACAGTATATGTGGTTCAGGAATCAGTGATGTTTCTTTATGGATGTGTTCAGCTACACACATATGTGGATAAAATATAGGAATGGTGTATATATTGATGACCTACTTTAAGGCACATAGTATAAGAGTCAATTTAGGTTTGTGTCTTCTGAACTAGGATTTAGAAGCAGAGAAATATAAGATACCATTGTTTGGATAGTGTGGTATGAATACCTTGAATAAAGTGATTAGATTTAAGCAAAATTTCTTAATAGCTGTGTTGTGTGGCATAGGACAAAGTGCAGCTCTAGTGATTCTTTAGTTCCACAGGTACTCCAAAATTCCCATAGTGCACAGGGAGGAGGTCTGAGACAATTGATGTGCACTGGGAATAATTTTTAGAGCCCTGTCATTAGAATTTGATTTCCCAAGCCCCCATTTGCAGAAGCTGAGGGTCTAAAATCGACTAAGTTGATTGAAGTAGACAATTGACCCACAATCCTACTGGAAAGACAGGGAATGTTAGATGATCGTTCATGTAGGATGCGAGGTATAACACTCCCTTGGTCTGGCAGGCCTTTAAGGAGAAAAGACAACACCACTTGATGGGAATAGGAATATAAAAGGGCCATGTAAGTCTTCAAACAGGTTTTAACCCCTTTACCGTAAAGGATCTAGGGCAATGCTGTACTTTGGCGAGTACTGACATGCTCTACAATATAATCAGAAGGAGTAAGTTAACACTGGGTAAAGTGAACCCCATGTAAGAGAGGAAAACTCTAAAGCCCTATTGAAAATGAAGAGAAACTTCTTCAGGCATAGTGTATATAGGTGTCATACACATTTCTGTCAAAAGAAAAGTTCCTTGGTACGTTATACAGTGGATAAAGTTTCCAGCAGTAATCATAAGTTTCAAATTCTCATTCAGAGGTTTATATATTCATAATTTCTGTTAATGCAGGAGAGAAAAACAGGAACATATTTCTTCTGCCAAAGGCTTTGGATAATTGTTTCTGACTAGGTTAATTCTTCTGGTTTGTTCAGCTGTTAAGATCTAACCAGAAATGTTGAAATTATTATATTTCTATTGATTTGCCTGATTGCAGTTTGCAAGGGTTATATATTCTCGTTCTAAACTTCGACTCTGGGACTTCAAACCGGAGTGGAGTAGAGTCCCTGGATTATAGAAGGAGTCACTTTTGAAAATATGTCTGATCAGTTAGGTATATGACTACTTTGTTGGAAATTCAAGGGCCCATTATTCAGAGGGAACATTTTAGGAGGACTGGGAAGAGCGAGAAGGTCACAGAATCCTTCAGGCAAAAGATTACCTTGGGTACTGGAAGAAGGCAGTCAAGTGCAACTGTTTTCACAGTCCAGAATAACCATGTGTCTGGGGACTCTGAGGTGTGCTTACCAGAAATTAGGGAATTTGCTCTTACATATTGGGTGGTAATCTCTGGATTTATCTTTTCCTCAAGCTGTTAAGCAGCAGGATAATCATGGACAACAAAGATGAAACTGCTCCATTTTATGTGACAAACCTTAAAGGCAGAACTTAGGTTAGGGGTCAGGTATGCACTGACATATCTGAGGACATCATGTCCCCGTGGTCTGCCATTCCTTCAAACATTTATGTATGCCTGGCCACCCAGGTCAGAAAGGAAACATTAATACCTCTTAGAAGAATATAACTGAGATTCTCTGGATAGAGGTGGATTCTCGGAAGAAACCATTGTCAGGGGATATTAATTTAAAGTTTCCTTAAAAAAATAAACATCTGTATGAGAATTCATTTCATTTGCTTCTCTCTATGTTTTTATCAGAAGAATTTGTATTAAGCCACGTTCAACTTTAAGGGTATGTCTAGATATTCTTATTCAAGGAAAGTGGAATATATTAATCTTACTTTGTAGAATATGCTTGTCAGGGGCTCTTCATTGCATCCCAATTGAGCCTCCAGTTTACCTTGAACTGAAGGAGAAACCTGGGAAAAATTAGGAAACATATCTGTGGCACAGTCCGTAATATCAGAAAATAGTGTGGGTTTCCTCACCCTAAATTAATATCTAAACCTCCATTGGACAAACTAGAATGATATGAAGTAACCTTTCTTTCAGGGATAACATATGACACCTCCTTAATCAAAGAAAGAATGGATGATTACCCCCGAGTAAAGAAGAGTTGCTGATGTCCCTGTGACAGGAGAATTGTTTTGAGTATTCAAATTCCCCTAGTATTTGAGAAAAAATTAAATTGCTTACAATAGCTCAAGAGGTCCTACATTGCGTCATCTTCTAATGGTACTTCCCAGTCTAGCATATACACATCTTTAGCTGAATCTGAAAGAGACTGAATATAGATTCCATGATTCATGAAAAGTTGGGGGTGTCCTAAGCATGATTGCCTCCTAAAAACTATATTCAACCAAAAAGAAATGAGCACCAGACTGATGAGTTCACAACAAATCATGTGACTTTACTCAAGGAAGTAGCATGAGATTCTAGGATTTGCTCCCTCCTTTTGGATTTCAATGAACCTTCACCAGAGGGATCAATGCTCCTTGGTCCGAGGTAAAATATCCCATGGGCCCCAAGCAGAAGGGATGGTTCTGAGAGATCATTTGGTCAAATGAGTAACTCTAAGGCCTAATCATCCTGAGCAGAAAAAAATACCAATGTTTTTGAAAGGAGAAAGGTTTTAACCCAGTTTGAAAGTAGGGGACTATCCCTGATTACCTTATATAGAAGACAATGGTCCCAGCACTCCAGGCCTCCACATTTTCAGAGAACTCAAGAAAATTCTTATATCCAAGGCCTCCACTACAGACTTGACAGCAATCTGAGATTTATTCTGAAATCTTGTGTCAAAGTCACTGGATCTAAACCCTATTTAAACTTACTATAAGACGCACAGGTATGGGTCTGAGGAATATTGGCCTTTCTGGTGAGAATCTTAGATAAGTGGCCTTGGATCCAGGCTGGAATTTTTATTCATTGGCCATGGGACCTCAATCCATTGTTCTTGGAGATTTTTTGGTGGTCAGAGTTGTATTGGCTATGCAATAAGGTTTGAGGAACAAGTTCTGGTCTTTGTTAGTTGAATGGTATACCTGAGTCAGCCACGAACAAAGTGAGAATCTTCTATGGATTCTTGTTCACAAGGATTCAGTTTCAGGTACACTACAGCAGAGGCTGAATGTTTGAGACACTCCTCAGTCACAAGGTCAAATCTAGATCTTGTTCCATCAGATGGCCATGTCTCTGACCCCTCCATTGCAGACAGAGGAAGAATAAAGTGTTTTTATTCCAGGGCAGTTGACTTCTAGTGTTTGTCGTTTTATGGGTATTTGAGTCCTTTGATGTTTAATGATATCAGGGACAAATGATTGGTTTTGTCTATTATTTTTCTTGTTGAATGTCGAATTATGTTTCTGTGGCTACCTACTTTATCTCTTTTGTGTTTTTTAAAAGTAGATTATGTTCTTTCTTTTTCTGGGTGTAGTTTCCTGCCTTGTACTGGAATTTTCCATCTATCATCTTTTGTAGGACAGGATTTGTGGAAAGATATTGTGTAAATTTGCTCTTGACATGGCATATCTTGGAATCTACATCTATGGTAGTTGAGAGGTTTTAGAGGAGCCTGGGCTGACTTTTTTTTCATTTAGGATCTGTGTGGTATATGCCCAGGATTGCTAGCTTTCACAGTCTATTTTAAGAAATGTGGAATATTGATTGATCTCCCTTTTTATGTTACTCGACCATTTTCCCTTACTGCTTTTAATACTTTTTCTTTGTTTTGTGCACTTTATATTTTAACTATTATGTGATGGGAGAAATTTCTTTTCTGCTCCAATTTTTTTTGGAGTTCTTTTTGCTTTTTGTACGTGCAAGGTTGTCTCTTTCTTTAGGTTAGGGAAGATTTCTACTATAATTTTGTTGAAGATATTTACTGACCCTTCAAAGTGGGAGTTTCATTCTCTTCTATACCTATTATCCTTAGGTTTTATCTTCTCATTTTGTCTATGATTTCCTGGATGTTTTGAGTTAGGAGTTTTTTGTTTTGCATTTTTGGACAATTGTGTAACTGTTTTCTATGGTATCTTCTGCCCCTGAGATTCTTTTCTGTCTTTTGTATTCTGTTGTTTAATGCTTGCATTCTTGACTCCTAATCTCTTTCCCAGGTTTTCCATATCCAGAGTGTCTCTCTTTGTGTGTTTTTGTTGTTGTTGTTGTTGTTGTTGTTGTTTTTGTTGTTGTTGTTGTTTCTGTTTAAATCTTTACTTCCTGATGGGTTGTTCAATTTCTCCACTAGTTTGGTTATGGTCTCCTGTAATTCTTTAAGGGAGTTTTGTGTTTCCTCTATAAGTACTTCTCTCTCTTTACATCTGTTGTCCCGTAATTCTTTGATGGACTTATCCATGTCCTTCTTAAAATCCTTTAACATCATCATGTTAAATGATTTGAAGTACAAACATTTCTTTTTTTCTTTTCTGTTGTGTTGAGGGTATACTAGGCTTGCGTTGGTGTGAGAACTAGGTTCTGATGATGTCATGTAGCCTTGGTTAATGATGCTTAGGCTATTATACTTGTCCTGTAATTCTTTAAGGGATTTTTGGGTTTCCTCTATGAGGGCTTCTATCTCTTTACATCTGTTGTCTTGTATTTCTTTGATGGAGTTATTTATGTCCTTCTTAAAATCCTTTACCCTCATCATGTTCAGTGATTTGAACTACAAACTTTTCTATCTCTTTTCTGGTGTGTCAGGGGTATACTGGGCTAGCTTTGGTGGGAGAACTGGTTTCTGATGATGTCTAGTAACATCAGTATATGTTGCTTAGGGAATTATACTTGCCCCTCACCATCTGGAGTTAGCTGGTTTTGCTGTTTCTGAAAGTGGCTTGAATCTTCTCTAAGCCTGTGTGTCAACACTAATGGGACCGTTGTTCTCTCTTGAATTATCTTGTGTACCAAGAACAGTGGATCAGGTTCACCTATATGGAATAGATAGAAACAAAAGTATGCTGTAACAGACTGCACCTCTTTTCGTGGGTTCTGAGCGCACCAGGAAGTTACCTCTGAGAAGAAAAAGTCTCTCCTGTGCTCTTGAGTGTGTCAGCACTCCTGGAAGTCCATCTATTTCCTCATTGGATCTGGGGACAGAGAGCTGATGTACAGGTTCAGCTCTGGGAACACAGCTCTGGGTCCTCTTGGTTTTTAAACTTTCACTGGAACAGCTCACAAAAGAAATTTGACTCCCTGATAAGTAAGTGCCTAGGAGTCATCATCTCGCTGTCTCTTCAGAGATGGGACCACAAACATATGGCAGCTGGCATTTTCACATGGGTGCTGTGAATTAAACTTAGGAATCTCATTCTTTCATGTCAAATATATTCCCATCTGAGATAATTGTTCAGTGAACAAAGTATAGTTTTGAATATGACATAGACTATCTGTGACAAATTAAAATGTTTAGGCAATGTCAACTAGGTCATTGAATTGAAGAACTCACATAATTACTACATGTTGGTCTAACCAATACACGGGACGCATATTCATTAAAATGAAGAATAGTATAAAGTTTATTTATGCAACTTACTGAATCATGTAATAAGAAGTCTCCATTAATGTACAGTGTCCATAATAGTGTATAGATTAGGAATGAATAAAAAGTATTATGAACTTTCTTTTATAAAAATTGCATTATAGTACAAGAAAAAAGAAAGAAATGAATGCATAAATCCGTGTGTTGGAGTTGATAGTATGCAAGTAGTTGAAGAATCTATTTTAGAAATAAGGTCATGGAGATTGTCATAGGAAGTGACATTTATGTTAAATTAGATGAAAAATAATTGATCTATATTTTGGGCAAAATCACAGTAAATATAAGGATGATAAGAGGACAAAGACCTTGACATATCCAAAAAGTAAATATGAGAGTAATTTGTATTAATTAAGAGATAGAAGAACGGTCCAAATAAAGCTGAAGCTTAGGCAATGTCTCTTATGGGAATATAGAAACAATATTAGACATATAATTTTTATTTACTGAAAATGTCTTAGAAATCATTGAATAGTTTTAAATAAGTTTGTTTAACTCACAATGTATATAGTAAGGGACTCTGGTTACTTATGAATTATGATATGATACAGAGAATGATTTTAAGGATGTTTTTGAAGTCTATCTGGAAGTAGTGTCAGTGATAATGAAAAAGAGTCATATCAGAGAGCTATGTTGGAAAATGATGTGTTTGGTAGTAGAATGAGGGTGGGGTGAGTAGGAAGAAAAGAAACCCAATGACTTTTTTTTTGAGAAAATGAAAAGATGTTGGTGTTATTTACTCTGGTGTGGAATATTTCATGATAAGTGGATTTAGGAGAATTATAAAGGAATTTATTTTAGACCCTTGAAGATGCTTGAAAGACCTATAACTCACTAGACATTCCTACTTACTGTTCATTGTTTGGTGACTTAAACCATTACTCAGACCATTATTAGCTGTTATATAACAAAATACTTACTTTAACATCTGTATTTTTTCAAGGTGTATCTGGGAGTACTTATTTAATTAAGAGCAAACCTATGATTATACTACATGCTTATTTAGTATATTCAGACAAATTATTTGCCCATTTACTTACTACAAACATTTTGTATTGCAATTAGAATTTAATCCAAGTTTATTGGTGCTGACACACTGTTTGATTAGAATTTAATAGCTCATGAATGTGAATTTCACAGAAAGAAGTCATTTGCTCAGATTTTGTAAATTTACAAATCCTAGAAGAGTAAAAACATGTAATAAATTCTATCTCTTCTACTTTTAATCTTTACTATTTTAGTGTGTTATGATATACATGCAAAAATTCCTAATCCAGATGATTTTAACTATCCAGTACTATTAAACATATCAACAGTATTTTACAAATATGAATAATATATGCTTTCAGAAAATTTTCGTCGAATGAGCCAGAAATTCTTCATAACTTCAACACAACATGGCCTTTGGGAACAGAGTTAAACACAAATAAGGAAAGGCGGAAAATGATTGACACATGCACTGTTCTTGGTTTGAAATTTAACAATCATGTTAGTTAAAGGATACAGCTTTGAAATTCGAGTCAATGAGAGGATGAAAAATACTGAGGAAGAGTAGGTAAATTGAATTCTTTCTACATGAAAGAAAACACTGGATCTGAATGTAACGTACATTTTATATAATGACTCTCGTCTTCTGCCACTATTTATTCAATACTTTGGTATTTGTTACTATATTATGTTCCAAAAACATATCAATGATTCTGGTTATTCTTAATTAATGAACATGCAGTTCAGCTGATTTAATATTCCACATTATCTTAATATTCTTCTGTATCTTTCAGTATGAAAATTATAGAGAATTATTTTGATTAGAGTAAAATTTTATTTTTTTATCATATGAGAGAAGAAATTATTAACCAAGAATGGATATTTGATATTTTCTAAAAGATGTTAATAGAGTTTGAAACCGTATATATAAGCTCAACCATGTATACTTTCTCCAAATGAAACTCACTGAAATGTCAGTACACATATAGTACGTATATGGAGTGATGTATAGGAATAAAAACATCCCCTGTGCATCCAGAATCATCTGTTATACACATGATGAAAGCCAATATTAGGAAGAGAAGATGGTACAGCCACTTTGCAGGAAAATCAGCTTCATTTAAAATGATGATTGAGCTGGGAAGTGATTTGACTAAGTCTAGTTAAGAATAATGTAAATGCCCAAAAATTGCAATCTCACTAGGTGGTATATCCTTGTTGCAGGAGGTATGTTGTTAGGGTTAGGCTTTGAAGTTTCAAAGGACTGAAGCTATTTCAATCTAGTTTTCTCCACCTTCCGCTTATGGTCTGAGATGTAATCTTTCAGCAACCTCTGCCTGTGTATCTTTGCTCTGATACCATCCATCACTGACTCTGATATTCTGGATTATAAGCCCAAATAAAGTATTTCTTTTATAAAGGAAAGAATAATATAAATGAGTTTAATGTTATGAGAAGCACACCTTGTTTACCTGATATGGTTGCCTTTTCCTTTCTTAGCTTGGGCCGTCAGACTTCTGCTATGTTGAGTGAGACATCTTCATATTCTCTACTCTCACATTTTGCAGTTTGTCACTTGGCCCTCAGGACCTCCTTATACCTGGGGCTGTATTTTTGTTCTTGGAAGTTAGAAAGTTTGGATTTACTGACTTTGGAGGCAGGGTTAAAAGTAAATGGGAAGTGAGTGACATACATACCAAAACTCTTCTATTTTAGTACGTAAATGGGGGTTATTAGAGGACGGGATTACTGAGGTGAGCAGAAAGGAAAGGTGCTGCTTTATTTGAAATGTTTTCTTACCTCATTCTGTGCCACTGTAAAGGACTGGCCTTATCTCTCAGTCCTGGCCATGTTCCTGTCACTGCTCCCCTGCCTATCTCTTGCAGCACTTAATTCTAGTTCCTACTTCTCACTCTAGGTTTCATCTTGACAAGATTTAGTTCATGTTTCAGTGCTCCTGCTCTGAAACGTACACAAGTTCTTTTTCTTTTGTTTTATATTCAAACTTTCAATGCTTATGTTCGTTTTCATTTTACCTCCTTTATGGAAGCCTTAGAGGAGAATCATTCATGGATGTCGCTTTTGATTGGAATGAGAAAATAATGAAAAAATATTTTTTTTAAATTACAGGACATTTTCATGTCTAAGCTTTTCTCTTATATACACCTGCCATGCTAGTTTATCTCCCTGTCTTGTCTTTAGTCCTTTCCTCCCCTTGCTACTTGGATATTGCCTCTTAGGACTTACAGCAGAACCATGAATGCTGGCATACGCAAAGAAGGTGTTGATTCTTCATCACTTTTCTAACCTTTTTTCTCCCTTCTCTCTTGAGCTGTTTGAATTAATTTGGATCACTGTACTCAATAGTATAGTGCTATAGTGCTTGGGCCATGAAAATATCTGTTATTGTTGCTTTGTCATAGTTTTACAGCTAAGGGTTGGCCTAGTTACACTTTGGAATCTAAGTCCAAGAAGTTTGAGAACTTTAATAAAACCTTGTCAGGAGCTAAAAATACTTTTAAATGATTTCTTAATACATGATGCCTAGAAAACCCTTTCATAAATCATGGATAAAGCAGTCTGAGATTCTTGTTTCTGTAAAGTACTTGAAAAATATGAAAGGGAGAAAGGCCATGGCTCGCTCACTCTTGTCATTAGATAGGGCGCTCAAATATGACTTTAATTTTCCTGCGATTTCTGGTTAGAACATAAAGATGTCTTTGGTAGTTTGCATTACCAGATTGCTTATATTAATTTCCCCCTTTTGCTATTGTTTTGGTTTTCTGTCTTCATTGTTTCCAATTGGACCATAGCTCCCTACTCTGTGTAGATAAAAGGTGGGTCCAGTCCAGCTGTTATTGTTCTGGCACACAAACCACTTTTTGGGAACAAATGTTCACCATTGTAGAGTTGACAGTGGTTTGAAATTCTTTCCTTGTCCTCACTTTCATGTAACAACATACATCTTTACATCTTTTCAATTAATTGTATTGACCTCCCTGTAATCCTATTATGTATCTGTGTATGGAAGAAAGATTTTCTTTAAATATTCTGTGGTTTGTGAGTTTATTCTTCCATAAACTATTTCCCAACAGCACATGACCTCAGGCCATTACTGGGAATTATTGTTTGCTGGGAAATTTGGGGGAGGATAGTGTGAAATTCATCACTGTCCTTTGTTTCAGATATTTTTTTTAATAAGTAACACATACTATACAAATAGCTAACTAACTCTTGTGTTCCCCTTCCTGTATGGCTGCTGGTGTAAATAAAATGCATTTTTTTCATTGATAAACAATAATAAAATCACATAAAGACACAAACATACTTAAAGACAGAAAATATTCACAAGGGAAAATCCATTTAAAATGGAGATAAAATATAAACAAAATGAGATCAAAAGGTCCATTCAGAAACCATGATATTAAAAATGTCATTATCAAACTACAAATTTGTAAGATGAGATAATAATAATATATATTTAAGAAAAGATGAAAACCATTAAATGTGTGCCAAAATGTTCACTCAAAATGTAGTATATACCTAAGAATGGAATGGAGCTCTCACTCTTGCTACTATAGAGGCAAAATGGAAGGATTACTACTAGGCTAAACCCAACGTAGATTTCATAGTGCGAAACTATCAAGGGCGCTGGTGTTTCAAAAATACCACATTAAGCAAATATCGATAATAAAAACAAATATAAAAATAAGAAAATATTGAAGACCAGCACTAGTCCATGATAATTTGATAGGGTACATGGGATTATTTCAATATTCTGGTATCTATAGGGACCTGTTTAGTGACAGAGTATATGGTAAGTTTGGAGAAGTTACTTTTAGGTGCAAAAAAAAAGGTATATTGTCTAGTTTTAGGATGAAATGTTCTTTAAATATCTGCTAAATCCATTTGGATGATTATTTCTGTTATTTTTAATGTATCCGTTTAGTTTCATTTTCCACAAATGGTCAATTGATGAACTTGGGTATTGAAATCTCCCACTATTATTGTGTTGGCGCCAATATATGCTTTGAGGCTTAGTGATTTTCTTTTGGTGAATTTAGGTGCCCTAGCATTTGAAACATAGTTGTTCAGAATTGAGAGTTCATCTTAGTATTATTTTTTCTTTGACAATTATCTTGTCCTTCCTTATCATTTTTGATATCTTTGGTTTAAAGTCAATTTTATTCAATATAAGAAAGGCTATTTCCATTTTGTTTCTTGGGACCATTTGCTTGGAATTTCTCTCCAGCCTTTTACCTTGAGATAGTGACTGTCTATATAAGTAAGGTGTGTTTCTTGTATGCAGCAAAATGTTCGGTCTACTTTATTTATTCAATCCCTTAGTTTATATCTTCTTATTGGAGAATTAAGTCCATTGATGATAAGAGATATTAAATAAAATTTATTGTTCTTTCCTGTTATTTTTATTGTTAGAAATGGAATTACATTTGTGTGGCTATTATCTTTTGGGTTTGTTGAAAGATTAATTCCCAACTTTTTCCTAGGGTGTAGTTTACTTTCTTGTGTTGGAAGTGTCCATCTACTATCCTATGTAGGGTTAGATTTGTCGAAAGATGTTTTGTAAATTTTGCTTTGTCATGGAGTATCTTGGTTTCTCCATCCATGGTAATTGAAAGTTTTACCAGATATCCAAGCCTGGAGATCCAGAAATGAATGCAAACACCTATGGTCACTTTATCTTTGACAAATGTGCTAAAACCATTTAATGGAAAAAAGACAGAATTTTAAAGAAATGGTGATGGATCAACTGGACGTCAGCATATAGAAAAATCAATTATTTAAACAAACTCACAGGGTGGGGGAACAAATGATCATCTTGTTAGATGCTGACAAAAAATGAAAACAATCAATACCTCTTCATGTTAAAAGATTTGGTACATATCATAAATTCAAGGTCCATACATAAACATAGTAAAAGAAATATT
Source organism: Rattus norvegicus (assembly GCF_021556685.1). Taxonomy (NCBI): domain Eukaryota; kingdom Metazoa; phylum Chordata; class Mammalia; order Rodentia; family Muridae; genus Rattus; species Rattus norvegicus. Next base: position 29,563,113 of record NC_141555.1, on the reverse strand, counting down.
ACAAAAAACAGTACCCAGCATTAACATAAATGGAGAGAACCTTGAAGCAATTCAACAAATATCAGGGAATAGTAAAAGTTGCCCAATCTGAACTTACTTCTTTAATATAGCACTGGAAATCTTATTCACAGAAATTAGACATCCAAAGGAGATCAAAGGGAATTCAAGAAGTCAAAATATCATAATTTATACATGATATGATAGTATAATTTAGTGACCCTAAAAATTCAACCAGAGAACTCCTTCAGCTAATAAACAATTTCAGGAAAGTGGCTGGATGTAAAACTAACTCAAACAAATCATTACCCTTCCTCTACTTCAAGGATAAACAGGTAGAAAAGAAATTAGGGATATGACAACCTTCACATTAGTCACAAATAATAAAAAATACCTCAGTGTGACTCTAACCAACCATGTAAAATGTCTTTATGACAAGAACTTTAAGTCTGTGAAGAAAAAAATTGAAGAAAATCTCAGATGGAAAGATTTTCCATGCTTATGGATTGGTAGAGTTAATATTGCAAAAATGGCCAACTTCCCAAAGCAATCAACATATTCAAGGCAATCGCTATCACAATTCCAATTCACTTGTTCATAGAGTTAGAAAGAACAATTTGAAAACTCATTTGAAATAACAAAATCCCAATATAGAGAAAACAATCCTCAACAATAAAAGAACTTCTTTAGTTTTTTTTTTTCTGCTTGTAAAATTTATTCACAAGGGCACCCCTCAAAGAAGAAGCAGGAGCTCATATCTGATCTGTGTTCTTCTTGAAAGCCTTGCATCATAACACAGCATAAGGTTATAAAAAGGATGGGAAGGTTTGCTTTTCATTTGTGGAACATTTCGTACATGTAATACAATATGCTCTGATCAAGTGCACCCACAAACCCTCCTGCTCCTCCTAGACCTGCCCCCATCTCCCTTCCAACTTTATGTAGTCTTTCACTTTTTTTTTTTTTGCATATTTCTATGACTGGATCCTTACATTTCTTTTTTTTTTTTATTAACTTGAGTATTTCTTATTTACATTTTGAGTATTATTCCCTTTCCCAGATTCCGGACCAACATACCCCAACCCCTCTACCTCCCCTTCTTTATGGGTGTTCCCCTCCCCATCCTCCCCAATTGCTGCCCTCCCCCCAACAACATGTTCACTAGGGGTTCAGTCTTAGCAGGACCAAGGACTTCCCCTTACACTAGTGATCTTACTAGGATATTCAATGCTACCTATGAGGTCAGTGTCCAGGGTCAGTCCATGCATAGTCTTTAGGTAATTCCTTAGTCCCTGGAAGGTCTGGTTGCTTGGCATTTTTGTTCATATGGGATCTTGAGACCCTGCAAGCTCTTCCAGTTCTTTCTGTGATTCCTTCAACAGGGGTCCTATTCGTAGTTCAGTGGTTTGCTACTGGCAATCGCCTCTGTATTTGCCATAATCTGGCTGTGTCTCTCAGCAGATATCTACATCTGCCTCCTGTCTGCCTGCACTTTATTGCTTCATCCATCTTGTCTAATTGGGTGGCTGTATATGTATGGGCCACATGTGGGGCAGGCTCTGAATGGGTGTTCCTTCTGTCTCTATTTTAATCTTTGCCTCTATTCCCTGCCAAGGGTATTCTTGTTCCCCTTTTAAAGGAGTGAAACATTCACATTTTGATCATCCATCTTGAATTTTATGTGTTCTAGGCATCTAGGGTAATTCAAGCATTTGGGATAATAGCCACTTATCAATGAGTGCATACCCTGTGTGTTTTTCTGTGATTGGGTTACATCAAACAAATGGATGATATTTTCCAGTTTCATCATTTGCCTATGAATTTCATAAAGTAATTGTTTTTGAAAGCTGAATAATATTCCTTTGTGTAGATGTACCACATTTTCTGTATCCATTCCTCTGTTGAAGGGCATCCAGGTTCTTTCCAGCTTCTTGCTATTATAAATAAGGCTGCTATAAACATAGTGGAGCACATGTCTTTTTTATATGTTGGGGACATCTTTTGGGTATATGCCCAAGAGAGGTATAGCTGGATCCTCAGGCAGTTCAATGTCCAATTTTCTGAGGAACCTCCAGACTGATTTCCAGAATGGTTGTAGCAGTCTGCAATCCCACCAACAAGGGAGGAGTGATCCTTTTGTCTACACCTTTGCCAGCATTTTCTGTCACCTGAGTTTTTGATCTTAGTCATTCTCAAGGTGTGAGGTGAAATCTCAGGGTGGTTTTGATTTACATTTCCCTTAAGACTAAAGATGTTAACATTTCTTTAGGTGTTTCTCAGTCATTAAGCATTCCTCAGCTGTGAATTCTTTGTTTAGCTCTGAACCCCACTTTTAATAGGGTTATTTGTCTCCCTGCAGTCTAACTTCTTGAGTTCTTTTATATTTTTGATATAAAGCCTCTATCTGTTGCAGGATTGGTAAAGATCTTTTCCTTCTTTGGGAATCACTATCCCTTACCTCAAACTGTATAACAGAAAAATAATGATAAAAATTTAATTGTTATCGTACAGAGACAGATATCCAGATCAATGGAATAGATTTGAAGACCCAGAAATGAAGGCACTTGATATTTGACAAAGGAACCAAAACCATCCAATGGAAAAAAAAAACATAGCATTTTCAACAAATAGTGCTGGTTTAACTAGAAATAAGCATGTAGAAGAAGGGAAATCAATCAATTCTTATCACCGCATACAAAGCTCAAGTCAAAGTGGATCAAGGGTCTCCACATAAACCATATAACCTAACACTAATAGAAGAAAAATGGGAAAGAGTCTCAGACACTTGGGCACTGGGGAAATTTCCTGAATATAAAACCAATGGCTTATGCTCTAAGATCAAGATTTGACAAATGGAGCTTCATAAAATTGTAAAACTTTTGTAAGGCAAGGGGCACTGTCATTAGAAAATAGGAGCAACCAACCGATTAAGAAATGATCTTTACCAATCCTACATATGATAGAGGGCTATATTCAATCTATACAAAGACTCAAGAAATTATGTTATGTGGAATCAAATAGTCTTTTCAAAATGGTGTTAGAGCTAAACAATGAATTTTTAACTGAGGAATATCAAAATCCTTAGCCATCGGGCAAATGGAAATGAAAAACAAACAAATAAAAACAAAACAAAACAAAACAAACAAAAAAAAACAACAACTGAGATTCCACAGCACACCAATCAGAATGGCTAAGATAAAAACAAATTCAGTTGACAAATGATACTTAAAAGGGTGTGGAGAAAAGGAACACTCCTCCAATGTTGGTGGGATTGCAAGTTGGTATAACCACTCTGGAAATCAGTCTGGAGTTTTCTAACAAAATTGGTACTACATGAGGATCCGGCAATAACACTTCTTGGTTATTTACCCAAAAGATGCTCCAACATATAAAAAGGACACATGATGCTATATGTGGACAGAAACTATATATATATATATATATATATATATATATATATATATATATATATATATATATATGTGTGTGTGTGTGTGTGTGTGTGTGTGTGTGTGTGTGTGTGTGTGTGTATATATATGCATACGTACATATATATATTTGCTAGAAGCTGAAAAGAACCCAGATGTCCCTCAACAAAGTAATGGATAAAGGAAATGTGGTATATTTACACACCTGTACTTCTAAGCTAGCAAATCAGTGTTTGCATAAAATTCTTAGGAAGGAATTAGAAATTATCATTCTGTGTGAGGTAAGAAAACAAATAGTATAAATTAATTGGAAGTGTGTATCAACCCAAAAGTGTGGAATTCATAAGCAGGAATCCACAGGTCATATGAAGCCCAAGCATAAAGAAGAACAAAATGTGGATGCTACATTTTTTCTAAGAAGAAGGAACAAAATATTCATGGGAGGAAATACAATGATAAAGAGTCAAGTAGGGAGTGAAGAAAGGGTCAACCAGAGACTGCCCCACATAGGGATACAACCACTATGCCTCTACCCAATCCAGACTTTATTGCTGATGCCAACAAATCCTTGCTGATAGAAATCAGATATGAATGTCTCCTGAGAGGCTCTGACAAATGCCTACTGATATAAATGAGGATGGTTGCAGCTAACCATTGGATTAAACATGGGAGTTTCAATGGAAGTTTTAGAGAAAATACTTAATGAGCTGTAGGGATTTGCAAAACCCCAGGAAGAACAACAATATCAACTAACAAGATCCCACCAGAAATTCGGGGGATTAAACTACCCACTAGTGAGTACAGATTGAGGAACCCACGATACCAGCCACATGTGTGGCAGAGAAATGCACTGTCCAGCATGATTCGAAGGAAAAATCTTTAATCCTGTGAAGACTTGTTTCCCCAGTGTAGGGTAATGCCAGGGCCTTGAGGTTGAAGTGGGTGAGTGGAATGGGAACATCCTCAAAGAAGCTGGAGGGGGGGTTTATGGGAGAGGGAGGAAAGGAGATACCACTTGAACTAAAAATACATAAAATATACAGGAAAAACTATTAAATAAAAATGACATTATGTGTCATTAAACTAATAGTAAAATATCATTTCCCATTTCTGATATTGGCTCAAATATTAGAAATTGGCATTAATTTCCTTTGATCACTTTTGCTGTCTATAGTCAATATGTCCCTTTTTGTTACGACTTATTTAAACAAAACTGCACTGTACAATTTAAAGAAATATAGAATGAAAAAAAATACTGACATCATTTGTGATTCAAAGATACAAACAATTTTACTATATTTCCCTTTACTAAAAGTTAGACATCTCCTTGAAGAAACTCTGATGGATAATATCAAAATATGTTTATAGGAATGGTACATCAAGTACTTTTTGTTAATATCTTCAGTCAAGAAATGGTTCTAATATTTATGCACTATGGTAGTTGATTATAGAAGAAACTGAATGTTCTTGGATTTTGTAATAATGCATATAAATCATTAATTCTTAATATTTGTTGACAAAAGGAAGTTATCAATGAATATATATATATATATATATATATATATATATATATATAGTGCCACACATTTCTAATATAAATAGAACAAATTGAATATATAATTTATGAATAAAGGTGAGTAAAAGTAAGATATATCATTGATTCTATCTACAGTTGGAGTTAAGATATGATTCATGGATCCATGTATTTCTTTCTAGACATCTAATGAGATAAAATTACTGTGGAAAAAGCTAAAACTGCAATTAGCATGTTTGATATAGTATACATATTTAAAAATTGCTTTTGAAGTGCTCGCTTCGGCAGCACATATACTAAAAATTGCTTTTGAAAGAATACTCAGAAAATTTTTTCAAGGTTGTATATACAGCATATACAAAAATTCACTGTGTCCATAAATTATCAATAACACTCAAGCTACTTTCTCTGGTCTTGTTATATTTGAATTATCAAATATACATGTATATGTATGTATGTATACTCACACAGGAACACACACACACAAAATACTTCTAAAAATTTAAAACAAATATGTAAATAATAGTCTTTCAGAGAAAACTAATGAAAAAGGATGAGCTAAATTCCAGTACTCCCCAAAGTGTACTTTCTAGCATATAAAACTTTCCCTTATAATTTTTAGAAAAATACGTATGTGGCTAATATATGTAATCAGATCCCATTTGACTTATTACTCAGAGTTAAAGTAGAAATGAAATGGAGTGGGAAAAATATTAAATAACAAGATTTAGCTATACTTTTTCAAATATACAAAAAAATCTGAGAAACAGTTAAATGACACAACCTGTAAAATTGCTTTCTATTAAGCATTGATATCTAAGTTTAGTCTTCATAGTCTATATAATAGAGAGAACTAAATCTCACTAGTTGTTTCCTGTCTTAAATACAATTTTCTTGGCTTCTGAATATACACAGAACCAATCAATACAATGAAAATGGATAGATGTTGTGTTAAAAAAGTAAAAGACCTTTTGTTTATTTATACGGTATAAATTTATTTTTGTAGCATTTCTTCCCATGTTTCTGTTGGATATTTTATAAATCCTTACTTTGGTGTAGTTGGTGATTAAATTTAACTGAGCATGGTTGAATATGTCAATATAGTAGAATTGTATTCTTGGGGCAGAGAATACCTTTGTGTTTAACCTGGTTAAAATGAAATGGTGGTCACAGTGTGCACAACCAAATAGAAGGTAAGAAACTGCAGCTTCGGGTACCCATCTCTTTATGAGATTTCACTTTGTAGTGTTGGAAGAATTGTTCCGTGATATCATGAGATTGTGCAGTAAACAGTCCTTTTCTTTATTCCTATAATGAAAGCAAAAATTTGTTGTTTTCAGTTCCCTCAGAGACCTTGCTAGGTGACTAGATCAATCAGGAACTCGGGAAGAGGGACTTAGATATGCAAAATATATTTTTGGTATTGGATTTCTTCCAGGTACTTTAGGGAACTATCTTCATAAGATTTGGAATATAATCAGACAAGAGCTTGTAAAAGATGGAGAAAAGCATGGGGTGTTGTGACACAGGCCTTTAATCTTAGCACTGGGGAGCAAAAGCAGGCAGAACTCTAAGTTCAAGTCCAGTTTGGTCTACAGAGAGAGAAAGAGAGAAAAGGTGAGAGAGAGAGTTCTGGTACTGCCAGGGATATAAAAGAAACACTGTCACAAAAATGTTCAAGAATAAGTTCTGTATTATACAGAGAAAAAAAATCTCATTTTATTTTAGTAAGATGTTAATAATTCTTTCTTGACTCTAATGAAATGTCTTAGCTATAAAATAATGTGAAGGCACCGAAAATGTAAGAAAAGATGTTTTACATCACTATTCCCCTTAAACTATAAGTTGAATTTTTATTAAAAAAACCTATGTAAATACACTTTGAAGGCTTTTCTGTGATTAGCTAAAGGGCTTTTACATTGTGAATTAAGAATGTTGGATTTCAGGCCAATCTTGAATGGTCATCACTAAGGTGTGGAAGCATATTAAGCATACAAAATCAAATATAAAATTTTTCACAATAAAGAATGAGAACCTTTAATTGGTTTTCGTCTAATGTCAACACCTTCTTTTTGTTGGAGTGAAGATTGGATGATTTGAACTAATTTTATGAGAAAAATTACCTGCTTTCAGAAGATAAGAAACAGAGAAAGATGAGGAAAAACATATTCTAAGGAACAATGAACTGTGATAGAGTATTCTATGTCATACTTAAAACAATAAATTTGACCCGTCTTTTACTGGTAAGGCGAGGACTTCATTACGCATACCTACGAACTTAAAAATATTTTCTTTTCTTTCTTAAGTTTGTATGGTTGCTATGAAAACTCTGGGTTTTGTGTTAAGATCTTTGCATATTTAATGATAGTTTTGAAATATTAGTGTTAAAATCAAAAGCCGTGCTTTGTACATACTTTTTAAGCAACAAAAAAGAGAAGTGTCTGCTTGGGTTTTATGAAGAAAGTTACTATGTTAAACATGAATTAATTTTTCTGATATATACCTTCTCTTCATGTACCATGCTTGTTGATGAAACCTCAGCACATAGGAATTAATAGTAACCATCTTAGTATAGTTTCAGGATTTTATTGTATCTTGTTTGACATGCGCCTTTCTTTTCTAAGTCTCTTAAATTAACTGGAGAGGTTTTCAATAACTTCTAGTCCGTTTTAAATTCATATAACCGGTCTTTGGTGTTGTTTTTGAATTTTATGACAGTAACTTTTTAATGTTCTTTATTTTGAAGGTTTTATATATATATATATATATATATATATATATATCCGAAATATTTTATAAAAATATTAAATTTTTAGTGGAAATAACACTTAGTGATGGACAATTTTATAAGCATTCTCTAAAGTATTGAATATTCTACAATTTTAATTAGTATTAAAACATTATAAATACCACATCCTTTATTAACCTTAAAGTACACTGATCAAGTTAACATAACTACAAATTTTTATCTTAGAAAATTTTTCCTTAGTTTGTCAGTAATTAATCTTGACTTCTCTATCTGAGGTTTCTCATCATTATTCACAAAAAAAATCTATTGCTGTTTTATTGAGAATAGTAAGGAATGTTCATTGATACGTAGATACATAAGAATATGACAATATACTCAATGGTATTTCATTAAGCGCTAGGAAAACTAAACTATCATGGTTTCAGGAAAATAAATGTAACTAGAAAATATACCGAGTAAGGTAGCAAAGACTCAGAAAGGCAAATACCATGTGTTCTTTCTCATACATATCAAAGAATTTCCTTTTAATATATTTGTATTTATGTGAAGCTGTGACTGGTTTGAGTTTATTTAACTGGTATAGGTCGCAGAAATTAGAAAGTTGGGTTTTAAACAGTGTGCTATGGTAGATATTGAACATGTGAGTTATGGATGTAGAAGTAAGAATAATGAAGAGAGACTAGTATAAGTGGTGAGGGACATAGCATAGGAGGGAACAAAGAACGGAAAAAGCGAGGATGAGGTTGAATGTCTACAAAAACAAAATAAGGGAACCTGTTACTTTATAGGTTAGGTTAAAATAAATATTAAAATTTAAAACTAATACCATTATATTTAATGCTGTATACATCATGTTTGAGGAAAAATGCCAGCAAGTGATATCAAAATAGAAACAATATACTTATCTTATTTGATCTTAGTCATATTATCCATACTTATTTGGTAAAACATCATTTGTCTGTCAAATTTATGGTACCACTTAAAAAATTGCCTGTGATATAATCAATCTTTATGATAGTAGAGAATTTTTATTATTAGGTCAATTTTTAAAATCTGTGATTTGATCTAAGTTTTAAGTTTCTTTTTACTTAAATTTGTTCCTCCTGACATTCACTCATAATAAATTATCATTTTCAATGTTGAATACTACTATAAAAATATGATCCAGCAGGGTTTTTGAAATTGCTCAATTATAAGTAATATAATTCATAAACTACAGGACATTCTCCACAAAGCTCATAGATACAAAGAAGATACTCAAGAAGAATGGCCCAAGTGCATATGATTGAGTCTCATGTAGAAAGGGGAATAAAATAGTCTAGGAGGCAGATTGAGGGAAGGAACTAGATGGGAGATGGAAGGAAGAGGAGAATGGATCCTGTGTAGGAAGGGACAGGAGATATGACCCGATATTCAGGAGAAGGAAAGGAAATCTTGAACTATTAGAGATGAGGAGATAGGGGAAATCTCCAGGAAGAGAAAGAGTCGGAATAATGGAGGTACCCACGAATCAATGGGGGTTACCTAAGCTGTGACTTACATTGGTGATATGGAACATTTAGAGGCCAACTCCTGTAGCCCGGAAGGACACCACTGGAGGGATAAAGACACAAATATACACGCAAAACTTTCTAGACAAAATTTTTCAAGCCTAAAAGAAATTCAGAACCGCATTCTAGGGTCTATGTTCTCCTTTGCTTTATTGATGGCTGGTAATTTTTGTATAAAATAAGGATTTAGGACATTATCATTAGAAGTAGGTATACAATATTTATATTGTTATATTCACGCTTTATGTGGCCCACTTTGTTAACAATATCATTGCAAAAAATAAAATTGGAAAACAGTATTTTTGAGTACACATTCAGGAATATATATAAAGTCCTCTTTCAAAGAATGTACAATAAGAAAATGTAATACAATATACATTCAATTAAACGTCTGGAGGGAATATATTGGACTTTGGGAAACAGAAAAAACCTAGGAGCTTGAACTGTATGTCACAGGAATGGACGTGGAAGTGGAATTATTATCCTGAATAATCTCCTCCACACCATGTTCCTAGATCTTTTTTACCAATGCCAAGCCCCGACCAACATTCTCTATTCCGAGCATGCAAGTACTAATGAAGCAAAGAGAAGTCTCTAGCTTTAGAGATATATAGTATGTAAAGTTTTCCAGTATGTCACAGGAGACACTCTTGGAAAGGGCACCCTCAAATCTGGTCCATGGGAAAGTTCAGTGAGTCTTGAATAGGGATTGAGTGGTTTCTCTGAAGAAATAGCCTTGATCTGAGCCTTCCACACATGGGAATCATGCGCTGCGATCTTCTCAGAATCATCTGGACTTCACTACTTGATAAGGTTCCTGGAAGTTAGAGAGTTTATATAATCAATTTCTTCATTACAAAAGCCAGTTGTTGGGAAGGGCACAGTTGTCCTTCTCAGAGCTCATGGCTTTTACTCTTTTTGCCCTGAAGAAAAGGTCCAAAGAAACAAAGGAAAGACAAGTATTGTCTCCTCAGCTCAGTGTAAACGCCTCCATGCTTTGGATTCCCATTGTGCAATTTGTTTATGACACTGATATCTGGAGAAGAAGAGCTTCTAGTTGAGACTTCATCATCTCAGTCTTTCTATTAGTATTACTCTGAATACCATTCCCTGACAGTGACTATTTAGATTTCTGTGTCAATAGGTTTGATTAGCTGGCAGATTTCTTTTCTTTCTTTCATTTTTTTATTTTTTATAAAATTTTATTGCTTTTTTAACTGGATATTTCTACATTTGAATTTCAAATGTTATTTCCTTTCCCAGTTTCTTTTCCATAATTGCCCTATCCAATTCTGCTCCCCTTCTTCTATAACCCACCTTACTGCCCCCTGACATTGCCTTGGACTTGGATGGAGTCAAACCCAATGGCTTCTCCTTCCATTGGTGACCCCAAGACCATCCTTTGTAACATATGCAGTTAGAGCCATACTTCTGTCCATGTACAGTCTTTGAATATTGGTTCAGTACCAGAAATATCTGTTTCATTTGCATTGTTGTTCTTATGGTGTTGGAAGTACCTTTAGCTCTTCTAATCCTTTCTCAAACCCTACCAACAAGATGTCCATTTTCAGTTCACTGGAAGCATAGACTCCTTAGCTTCATCACTCTTGTCTACATTTGGTTGCTGAGAGTGTGTGTGTGTGTGTGTGTGTGTGTGTGTGTGTGTGTGTGTGTAGAGCTAAACAATGAATTCTCAACTGAGGAATATCAACATCCTTAGCCATCAGGTGAATGGAAATCAAAAAAAAAAAATCCTGAGTTTCCATAGCACACCAATCAGAATGACTAGGATATATTTGAACCCTTGTATAGCTATGGTGTTTGGTGGATTTTTAACATGGATTCTGCGCAACTAAGTTAAGATTTTAGAATCCGCAAATGACGAAGCCATATAGACTCCATCCTATTCTTATGAACCTACTGAAGTAGAAGATTTACTGGACTTCAAGCCACTCATCACCCAGCCCATGTCATGAACTTTATGTTTGGACTGAATAAAAAATCATGGTAAAACATCCAAAACCCTCAAGTCTGGCCACGGAAACACTGGAAGGTAGATATTAGAGAACTGCTATATAATGCGACCACAGAACCACATTATATAGTCTATGTTGTCCTTTGCTTTACTAATGTGTGGTAATTTTTGGATAAAATAAGGATTTGGGAGTTTATCATTTAAGTAGATACAGAATATATACACTGTTATATTCACTTTAGAACTGGGCCCCCTTTTTTTCAAAATCAGAGCAAAAAAAAAAATAGAATAGGATAATAGAACATTTGAGTACACATTCAGCAATATATATAAAGTCCACTATCAAGGAATGTACACTAAGAAAATGTAATAAAATATTCACTCAATTAAAGGTCTTTAGGGAAAATACTGGCTTTTAGAAAAGAGAAGGAAATTGAATTATAGGCCAGAGGAATGGAACTGGGAATAAAATTATTATCCAGTAGAATCTCCTGCACTCCATATTCCTAGATCTTAGGGACCCATGCCAAGCCCCTGATTAACTTTCTCCATTCAGAGCATGTAACCACTTGTGAAGCAGAGATAAATCTCTAGCTTAAGAGAGATGGAGTATGTAAAGGTTTCCACTGTGTCACAGGAAACATACCTGGAAATGACACCCTCGAATCTGGTAAGTGTAAGGAAAGCTGTTTAGCAGGTAGGAGATGGCAGTTCTCAGTGACATCATAAATAGGACCTCCATGAAAAAATCTGTTGTAACTAGGAGAGCCCTAGCTTCTTCTGTGATGTAACAATTATTGTTCTGACAGGAACTGACTCTCACATATTACCTCAGTCTCTCTCTGGCTTGCTAATTGGCCACTAATTCAGAATAAACAGCCATTTGGGAGAGAGAACAAACAGGATGAAGAGATCAGAGATGGGAAGAAGGAAGCTGGCCTTCTGTCTTTGTATGAAAAAAATGAAGAAATAAGTGGTACTTTGAAAAGTTCAGAGAGCCTTTGGAAGGGATGGAGAGGTATCACTGAAGAGATAGACTTGATCTAAGCCTTACACATATGGGAATCAAGAGCTGGAAGCTTCACAGAAGCATCTGGACTTCCCTGTTTTTATTGTTTCTGGATGTCAAAAGGTTTATATAATTCATTTCTTTATTGCAAAAAATAGATTTTGAGAGGGCACAGTTGTTTTTCTGAGAGCTATGGCCTTTATTCTTTTTGCCCAGAAGAAAAAGGTCCTAAGGAAGGAGGTAAAGACAAGTATTGGGTAATCAGCTCAGAGTAAACTCCTCCAAGCTTTGAATACCTATAGTGCCTTTTGTGTCTGATACGGATATCTCGGAGAAAGAAGTGCTTCTAGTTGAGACTTCATCATCTTTGTCTTTCCACTAGTATTACTCTGAATACCAATTTAGATTTCTGAGTAAATAAGTGTGATTAGTTAGCAGTTTTCTTTACTTTTATATCTTTCTTTTTTTAATTTTTTTATCAAATTTTAGTGTTTTTAAACTGGATGAGTCTATATTTACATTTAAAATATTATTTCCCTTCTCAGTTTCCTGCCCATAAGATAACAACCTGTTCACAATCCCTTCATCTCTAACCATAATTCTGCCCCTTGACATTCCCTTGAACTGGGAGACAAACCAAGGTAGGACCAAGTCTTCTCTTTCCATTGGTGCCCATCCTCTGCCACATATGCATTTGGAGCCATAGTTCTGTCTATGTTCATTGTTTGAATATTGGTCTAGTACCAGAAAGCTCTGGGTCATTGACAATGTTGTTCTTTTGGAGTTAACAGCTCCTTCAACTATTGTAATCCTGTCTCAAAATCTACCAACAAGATGTCCGTTTTCAGTTCACTGGTTTGCCACTAACATTCACTTCTGTATTTGACATGCTCTAACTGTGTCTCTCAGGAAATATCTATATCCAGTTCCAGGTTGAATGCATTTCTTAGCTTCATAAATCTAATCTAGTTTTGGTGGCTGATATATGTGTGTATATATATATATATATATATATATATATGATATACATATGAAATATATATATATATATATATATATATATATATATATATATATATATGTATATACTTTTGGTAGCTCCAACAGTTATGAAGTTAGGGGGAATTTTAACATGGATTCAGTGCAACTAGGTCAAGAATGTAGAATCCACAAATTGCATTGGCAAATAGATTCCCTCCTGTTCTTATGAAACTATTGAAGTTGGAGTTTCCCTGGTCCTGAAACCATTCTTATCACTTCCCATCCTTCTCTATCTTATGTTTGGCCTCAAGAAAGAATCATGGTAAAACATCCAAAAACCTCAAATCTAACCCTGAGACACTGGAACAGAGATATTGATTAACCGAAATCAAAAGGGACCTGAGAACCAAATTCTGTACTCCATTTGGTCCTATGCTTTACTTATATGTGGAAATTTTTGGATGAAATAGGAATTTGGAGTTTACCACTTGAAGTAGGTACACCCAATTTACACTAGAGCTGGGCGCCTTTGTTGCGAAAATCATTGCAGAAAATAGAAGTGGAAAAGAGAATTTTTGAGTACACATTCAGGAATATGTATAAAGTCACCTATAAAGGAATATACAATAAAAATTGAAATACACATGCATTCAAATAAAGGTCTGTAGGGAAAATACTGGCCTATAGGAAACAGAGAAAAAGAAGAAAATTGAATTGTGTGCCACAGGAAAGAACCTGAGAATGAAAATATTATCTAGAAGAATCTTCTACACTCCTGTTCCTAAATCTCATCGCCCCATGCCAAGACCCTGAATAACTTTGTCCATTCAGAGGATGTAACCACTAATGAAGCAAAGAGAAGTCACTAGCTTTAGAGAGATGGAGTATGTAAACATTTCCACTGTGTTACAGAAGACATACCTGGAAAGGGCACCCTTAAATCTAGTCAATGTAAGGAAAATTCTTTAGCAGATAGGCCATGGCAAGTCTTAGAGACATCATCTTTAGTTCATTCATGAAAAATCTCTGGTAGAGCCAAAGCTGCTTCTGTGATGTTACAAGTATTTCTGTGACTGCACCTGATCTTCAGATGTTCCTTCATTACCTCTAGGGTTTACTAATTGGCCTCTAATTCAGAGTAAACAGTCATTTGGGAGTGAGAAAAAAGAAGATGAAGAGATATGAGAAGGGGATTAAGTTGGCTTTCTGTCTTTGTATAAAAAAAAAAGAAAGACATATGTGGTCCTTGGAAAGCTCAGTGAGGCCAAGATAGGAGTTGTGTGGGATCGATAAAGAGATAGCCTTTACCTGAACCTTCCACATATGAGAATCATGAGCTGCGAGTGTGTCAGAAGCATCTCAACTTCCCTGTTCTTATGGTTCCTAAAATTCAGAGAGTTTATATCATTCATTTCTTTATTACAAAAGCCAAGTATTGTGAAGAGCACAATTGTTTTCCTGAGCTCATGACCTTTCCTGTTTTTCTCAAGAAGAAAGGAACTAACGAAGAAGGGAAGCACTAATATTGTGTTGCTATTTCGGAGTAAACACCATGCTTTGGACACCTAGAGTGAATTTTTTTTGTCTGGCACTAATATTACGAACACAGAAGTGCTTCTAGTTGAGACTTCATCATCTTAGTCTTTCCCCTAGTATTACTCGACCACTTCAGATTTACAAGTCAATATGTGTGATTACTTGGCAGCTTTTACTGTCTTTTACATCTTTTTTTTTATTTATTAGCAAATTTTATTGTTTTTTTTTAAACTGATATTTCTATATTTAAATTTCAAATATTATTTCCTTTCCCAGTTTCCTGCACATAAGATCCCTACACATTCCCATTTCCTTCTTCTCTAACAAGCCTTTCTCCCGCATGACATTTCCTTGTACTGAAAGATGTACAAGGGAGGACAAAGGCTTCTCTTTCCTAAGTTGCCCAAAAATTCCATCCATTGGCACATATGCATTTGGAGCCATTCCTCAGTCCATGTACTTTCTTTCTATATTGGTATAGTACAACAAAGCCCTGGTTCATTGGCATTGTTGTTCGTATGGGGTTGAAAGTACCTTCAGCTCTTCTAATCCTTTTTCAAAGTTTACCAAGAACAGGTCCATTTTCAGATCACTGGTTTGCTACTAGCACTCACTTCTGTATTTGACATGCTGTATCTGTGTCTCTCAAGAAATATCTTTTTCCGATTCCTGGCAGAATGCAATTCTTACCTTCATCAATCTTATCTAGTTAGGTTGGCTGATGTGTATATATATATATATATATATATATATATATATATATATATATATATGATTTTGTTGGCTCCTACACCTCTGTGGTTAAGGGGAAAGTTAACATGGGTTCTGCCCATCTATGTCAAGTAGAATTCACAAATGACAATTTCAAATAGTCCTGTTTTTGTGAACCTATTGAAATAGACATTTTACTGTTCCTCAAGCCCTGTTTCTCACTGCACATCATCCAATATCTTAGGATTGGCCTGAAGAAAGAATCATGGTGAAACATTCTAAACCCTCAAGTCTGACCATGGGAAAACTTGAAGCTATGCAGCGTAGTACTGATATCAAATGGGATAGAGAACCAAATTCAATAGTGCAAAATGTCCTTTGCTTTCCTGATGTCTGGATAATTTTCGATAAAATAAGGATTTTGGAGTTTATCATTTGTAGTAGGTTCACAGTATTGACACTTTTATAATCACTCTATACCTGGACTCACTTGTGACCAAAATCTTTGAAGAAAATGGAATTGGACAACAAAATTTTTGAGTACACATTGAAGAATATTTACAAAGTCCCTTATCAAGGAATGTACAGTAAGAAATTGAAATACAATATTCATTCTATTCAAGGTATGTAGGGAAAATACTGACCTTTGAGACACGGAGAAACACTAGAATATTGAACTGTATGTCACAAGAATGAACCTGTGACATATAGAATAAAAATATTATCTAGAAGAATCTCCTACACTCCATGTTCCTAAATATTTTTGACCCATGCCATGCCCCTTAATTACTTTCTGCATTTAGAGCATGTAACCACTAGTGAAGCAAAGAGAAGTCTCTGCTTTAGAGAGATGGAGTACATAAAGGTTTCCTCCGTGTCAAAGGAGACACACCTGGAAAGGGAACCTTGAATCTTGTCAATGTAAGGAAAGCTGTTCAGAATGTATGACATGACATTTCTCAGTGACATGATCATTAGGTCCTCCCTGAAAATTCTCTTGTAACCTGGAGAGCCCTGGCTTCTTCTGTGATGTCATAACTGTTGTCATGACTGCAACTGTCTCTCAGATATCCTTCAGTACCTCTATGGTTTACTAATTGGCCTCTAATTCAGAGAAAATTGGAGAGTGATAACAAAGTGGATGATGAGATTGGAAATGGGGGGGAGGAAGCTGGCCTTCTGTCTTGGTATAAAAAACAAGGAAGAAATATGAGGCCCTTTGGAAAGCTCAGGGAATCCTTAGTAGGGATTGAGTTGGATCTCTGAAGAGATAGACTTGATCTGAGCCTTCCACATAAGGGAAACAGGAGCTGGGAGACTCTCAGAAGCTTCTGGACTTCCCTGTTCTTATGGTTCCTGATGTCAGAGGGTTTATATCATTTATTTCTTTATTTCATAACCAAGTTTTATGAAGGACACAGTTGATTTCCTGAGAGCTCATGACTGTACACTTTTTGTCAAGAAGAAAAGGTCCTAAGGAACAAGGGAAAAACAAGTATTGTGTCCCTAACTCAAGTTAAACTTCTCAATGCTTTGGAAATCTATCGTGCACTTTGTGTCTGACACTGATACCTGGGACAGAGAAGTGCTTCTAGTTGAGACTTCATCATCTCAGTCTTTATACTAGTATTATCTTGAATACCACTTCAGATTTCTGAGTCAATATGTGAGATTACTTGGCAGCTTTCTTTTCTTTTATATCATTAATGTTTCTTTTTATATTTTAGCAATATTTTTCTTCTTTAAGTAGATGTTTCTATATATACATTTAAAATATTTCCTTTCCCAATTTCCTACCCATAAGATCCCTGCCCGTTCCATTACCTTCTTCTCTAACCAGCCTTTCTACCACATGAAATTCCCTTGAACTGGGAGACAAACTGTGGAGGACAAGGCCTCTCTTTCCAATGTTGCCCAAAAAGGCCATCCTCAGCCACATATGCATTTGGAGCCATTGGTCAGTCCATGTACTTTTTTTGTATGTTGGGCTAGTACGAGAAAGCTCTGGTTCATTGGCATTGTTGTTAGTATGGGGTTGAAAACACCCTCAGTTCCTCTATCCTTTTTCAAAATTTACCAACAAGAGGACGGTATTCAGTCCACTGGTTTACTACTAGCATTCACTTAGGTGTTTGACATGGTATATTTGTGTCACTCAGGAAATATTTATATCCGGTTCCTGGAAGAATGCCCTTCTTTTATTTTTATTTTTATTTTTTATTAACTTGAGTATTTCTTATATACATTTCGAGTGTTATTCCCTTTCCCGGTTTCCGGGCAAACATCACCCTCCCCCCTCCCCTTCCTTATGGGTGTTCCCCTCCCAACACTCCCCCCATTGCCGCCCTCCCCCCCATAGTCTAGTTCACTGGGGGTTCAGTCGTAGCAGGACCCAGGGCTTCCCCTTCCACTGGTGCTCTTACAAGGATATTCATTGCTACCTATGGGGTCAGAGTCCAGGGTCAGTCCATGTATAGTCTTTAGATAGTGGCTTAGTCCCTGGAAGCTCTGGTTGCTTGACATTGTTGTACATATGGGGTCTCCAGCCCCTTCAAGCTCTTCCAGTTCTTTCTCTGATTCCTTCAACGGGGGACCTATTCTCAGTTCAGTGGTTTGCTGCTGGCATTCGCCTCTGTGTTTGCTGTATTCTGGCTGTGTCTCTCAGGAGCGATCTACATCCGGCTCCTGTTGGTCTGCACTTCTTTGCTTCATCCATCTTGTCTAATTGGGTGGCTGTATATGTATGGGCCACATATGCGGCAGGCTCTGGATGGGTGTTCCTTCTGTCTCTGTTTTAATCTTTGCCTCTCCCTTCCCTGCCAAGGGTATTCTTTTTCCTCATTTAAAGAAGGAGTGAAGCATTCACATTTTGATCATCCGTCTTGAGTTTCGTTTGTTCTAGGGATCTAGGGTAATTCAAGCATTTGGGCTAATAGCCACTTATCTATGAGTGCATACCATGTATGTCTTTCTGTGATTGGGTTGGCTCACTCAGGATGACATTTTCCACTTCCAACCATTTGCCTACGAATTTCATAAACTCGTTGTTTTTGATAGCTGAGTAATATTCCATTGTGTAGATGTACCACATATTCTGTATCCATTCCTCTGTTGAAGGGCATCTGGGTTCTTTCCAGTTTCTGGCTATTATAAACAAGGCTGCAATGAATATAGTGGAGCACGTGTCTCTTTTATATGTTGAGGCATCTTTTGGATATATGCCCAAGAGAGGTATAGCTGGATCCTCAGGCAGTTCAATGTCCAATTTTCTGAGGAACCTCCAGACTGATTTCCAGAATGGTTGTACCAGTCTGCAATCCCAACAACAATGGAGGAGTGTTCCTCTTTCTCCACATCCTCGCCAGCATCTGCTGTCACCTGAGTTTATGATCTTAGCCATTCTCACTGGTATGAGGTGAAATCTCAGGGTTGTTTTGATTTCCATTTCCCTTATGACTAAAGATGTTGAACATTTCTTTAGGTGTTTCTCAGCCATTCGGCATTCCTCAGCTGTGAATTCTTTGTTTAGCTCTGAACCCCATTTTTTAATAGGGTTATTTGTTTCCCTGCGGTCTAACTTTTTGAGTTCTTTTTATATTTTGGATATAAGGCCTCTATCTGTTGTAGGATTGGTAAAGGTCTTTTCCCAATCTGTTGGTTGCCGTTTTGTCCTAACCACAGTGTCCTTCTCCTCACAGAAGCTTTGCAGTTTAGTGAGATCCCATTTGTCGATTCTTGATCTTAGAGTGTAAGCCATTGGTGTTTTGTTCAGGAAATTTTTTCCAGTGCCCATGTGTTCCAGATGCTTCCCTAGTTTTTTTTCTATTAGTTTGAGTGTGTCTGGTTTGATGTGGAGGTCCTTGATCCACTTGGACTTAAGCTTTGTACAGGGTGAAAAGCATGGATCGATCTGCATTCTTCTACATGTTGACCTCCAGTTGAACCAGCACCATTTGCTGAAAATGCTATCTTTTTTCCACTGGATGGTTTTGGCTCCTTTGTCAAAAATCAAGTGACCATAGGTGTGTGGGTTCATTTCTGGGTCTTCAATTCTATTCCATTGGTCTATCTGTCTGTCTCTGTACCAATACCATGCAGTTTTTATCACTATTGCTCTGTAATACTGCTTGATTTCAGGGATAGTGATTCCCCCTGAATTCCTTTTATTGTTGAGGATAGCTTTAGCTATCCTGGGTTTTTTGTTATTCCAGATGAATTTGCAAATTGTTCTTTCTATCTCTTTGAAGAATTGGATTGGTATTTTGATGGGGACTGCATTGAATCTGTAGATTGCTTTTGGTAAATTGGCCATTTTTACTATATTAATCCTGCCACTCCATGAGCATGGGAGATCTTTCCATCTTCTGAGGTCTTCTTCAATTTCTTTCCTCAGTGTCTTGAAGTTCTTATTGTACAGATCTTTTACTTGCTTAGTTAAAGTCACACCGAGGTACTTTATATTATTTGGGTCTATTATGAAGGGTGTCGTTTCCCTAATTTCTTTCTCTGCTTGTTTCTCTTTTGTATAGAGGAAGGCAACAGATTTATTTGAGTTAATTTTATACCCAGCCACTTTGCTGAAGTTGTTTTTCAGCTTTAGTAGTTCTCTGGTGGAACTTTTGGGATCACTTAAATATACTATCATATCATCTGCAAATAGTGATATTTTGACCTCTTCTTTTCCGATCTGTATCCCCTTGATCTCCTTTTGTTGTCTGATTGCTCTGGCTAGAACTTCAAAAACTATATTGAATAAGTAGGGAGAAAGTGGGCAGCCTTGTCTTGTCCCTGATTTGAGTGGGATTGCTTCAAGTTCCTCTCTACTTAGTTTAATGTTAGCAACTGGTTTGCTGTATTTGGCTTTTACTATGTTTAGGTATGGGCCTTGAATTCCTGTTCTTTCCAGGACTTTTATCATGAAGGGGTGTTGAATTTTGCCAAATGCTTTCTCAACTTCTAATGAAATGATCATGTGGTTCTGTTCTTTCACTTTGTTTATATAATGGATCACGTTGATGGTTTTCCGTATATTAAACCATCCCTGCATGCCTGGGATGAAGCCTACTTGATCATGGTGAATGATTGTTTTGATGTGCTCTTGAATTCGGTATGCCAGAATTTTGTTGAGTATTTTTGCGTCGATATTCATAAGGGAAATTGGTCTGAAGTTCTCTTTCTTTCTTGTGTCTTTGTGTGGTTTAGGTATAAGAGTAATTGTGGCTTCATTGAAGGTATTCGGTAGTGCTCCATCTGTGTCAATTTTGTGGAATAGTTTGGATAATATTGGTATGAGGTCTTCTATGAAGGTTTGATAGAATTCTGCACTAAACCTGTCTGGACCTGGGCTCTTTTTGGGTGGGAGACCTTTAATGACTGCTTCTATTTCCTTAGGAGTTATGGGGTTCTTTAACTGGTTTATCTGTTCCTGATTTAACTTCGATACCTGGTATCTGTCTAGGAAATTGTCCATTTCCTGTAGATTTTCGAGTTTTGTTGAATATAGGTTTTTACAGTAAGATCTGATGATTTTTTGAATTTCCTCTGAATCTGTAGTTATGTCTCCCTTTTCATTTCGATTTTGCTAATTTGGACGCACTCTCTATGTCCTCTCATTAGTCTGGCTAAGGGATTATCTATCTTGTTGATTTTCTCAAATAATCAACTTTTGGTTCTGTTGATTCTTTCTATGGTCCTTTTTGTTTCTACTTGGTTAATTACAGCTCTGAGTTTGATTATTTCCTGCCTTCTACTCCTCCTGGGTGTATTTGCTTCTTTTTGTTCTAGAGCTTTTAGGTGTGCTGTCAAGCTGCTGACATATGCTCTTTCCTGTTTCTTTCTGCAGGCACTCAGCCCTATGAGTTTTCCTCTTAGCACAGCTTTCATTGTGTCCCATAAGTTTGGGTATGTTGTACCTTCATTTTCATTAAATTCTAAAAAAGTTTTTAATTTCTTTCTTTATTTCTTTCTTGACCAGGTTATCATTGAGTAGAGCATTGTTCAATTTCCACGTATATGTGGGCATTCTTCCCTTATTGTTATTGAAGACCAGTTTTAGGCTGTGGTGGTCCGATAGCACGCATGGTATTATTTCTATCCTTCTGTACCTGTTGAGGCCCGTTTTTTGACCAATTATATGGTCAATTTTGGAGAAAGTACCATGAGGAGCTGAGAAGAAGTTATATCATTTTGCTTTAGGATAGAATGTTCTATAAATATCCGTTAAGTCCATTTGGCTCATGACTTCTCTTAGTCTGTCGACATCACTGTTTAATTTCTGTTTCCATGATCTGTCCATTGATGAGAGTGGGGTGTTGAAATCTCCCACTATTATTGTGTGAGGTGCAATGTGTGTTTCGAGCTTTAGTAAGGTTTCTTTTACGTATGTAGGTGCCCTTGTATTTGGGGCATAGATATTTAGGATTGAGAGTTCATCTTGGTGATTTTTCCTTTGATGAATATGAAGTGCCTTCCTTATCTTTTTTGATGACTTTTAGTTGGAAATTGATTTTATTTGATATTAGAATGGCTACTCCAGCTTGCTTCTTCTGACCATTTGCTTGGAAAGTTGTTTTCCAGCCTTTCACTCTGAGGTAGTGTCTGTCTTTGTCTCTGAGGTGTGTTTCCTGTAGGCAGCAGAATGCAGGGTCCTCGTTGCGTATGAGTTTGTTAATCTATTTCTTTTTATTGGGGAGTTGAGGCCATTGATATTGAGAGATATTAAGGAATTGTGATTATTGCTTCCCTTTATATTCATATTTGGATGTGAGGTTATGTTTGTGTGCTTTCATTCTCTTTGTTTTGTTGCCAAGACGATTAGTTTCTTGCTTCTTCTAGGGTATAGCTTGCCTCCTTATGTTGGGCTTTACCATTTATTAGCCTTTGTAGTGCTGGATTTGTAGAATGATATTGTGTAAATTTGGTTTTTTCATGGAATATCTTGGTTTCTCCATCAATGTTAATTGAGAGTTTTGCTGGATACAGTAACCTGGGCTGGCATTTGTGTTCTCTTAGGGTCTGTATGACATCAGTCCAGGATCTTCTGGCCTTCATAGTTTCTGGCGAGAAGTCTGGTGTGATTCTGATAGGTCTCCCTTTATATGTTACTTGACCTTTTTCCCTTACTGCTTTTAATATTCTTTCTTTATTTTGTGCGTTTGGTGTTTTGACAATTATGTGACGGGAGGTGTTCTTTTCTGTTCCAATCTATTCGGAGTTCTGTAGGCTTCTTGTATGTCTATGGGTATCTCTTTTTTTAGGTTAGGGAAGTATTCTTCTATGATTTTGTTGAAGATATTTACTGGTCCTTTGAGCTGGAAGTCTTCCCTCTCTTCTATACCTATTATCCTTAGGTTTGATCTTCTCATTGAGTCCTGGATTTCCTGTATATTTTGGAACAGTAGCTTTTTCCGCTTTACATTATCTTTGACAGTTGAGTCAATGATTTCTATGGAATCTTCTGCTCCTGAGATTCTCTCTTCCATCTCTTGTATTCTGTTGGTGAAGCTTGTATCTACAGCTCCTTGTCTCCTCTTTTGGTTTTCTATATCCAGGGTTGTTTCCATGTGTTCTTTCTTGATTGCTTCTATTTCCATTTTTAATTCCTTCAACTGTTTGATGGTGTTTTCCTGGAATTCTTTCAGGGATTTTTGTGTCTCCTCTCTATGGGCTTCTACTTGTTTATTTATGTTTTCCTGGAATTCTTTCAGGGATTTTTGCGATTCTTTCAGGCATTTTTGCGATTCCTCTCTGTAGGCTTCTACTTGTTCTCTAAGGGAGTTCTTCATGTCTTTCTTGAAGTCCTACATCATGATCAAATATGATTTTGAAAATAGATCTTGCTTTTCTGGTGTGTTTGGATATTCCATGTTTGTTTTGATGGGAGAATTGGGCTCCGATGGTGCCATGTAGTCTTGGTTTCTGTTGCTTGGGTTCCTGTGCTTTCCTCTCGCCATCAGATTATCTCTAGTGTTACTTTGTTCTGCTATTTCTGACAGTGGCTAGACTGTCCTATAAGCCTGTGTTTCAGGAGTGCTGTAGACCTGTTTTCCTCTCTTTCAGTCAGTTATGGGGACAGAGTGTTCTGCTTTCGGGCGTGTAGTTTTTCCTCTCTACAGGTCTTCAGCTGTTCCTGTGGGCCTGTGTCTTGAGTTCAGCATGCAGCTTTCTTGCAGCAGAAAATTTGGTCTTACGGGCTCTCTGGAGCGGCAGCAACCAGGAAGACCTGTGCCGCCCCTTCCGGGAGCTTCAGTGCACCAGGGTTCCAGATGGTCTTTGGCTTTTTCCTCTGGTGTCTGAGATGTGGGTGCAGGGAGCAGTCTCTTCTGGTTTCCCAGGCTTGTCTGCCTCTCTGAAGGTTTAGTTAGCTCTCCCTCCCACGGGATTTGGGTGCAGAGAACTGTTTATCTGGTCTGTTTCTTTCAGAGTCTGGCGGTGTCTCCGGCAGGGGTCCTGCCGCTCCTGGGCCCTCCCCCACGGGAGGCCAGAGGCCTTATACAGTTTCCTCTTGGGCCAGGGATGTGGGCAGGGGTGAGCAGAGTTGGTGGTCTCTTCCGCTCTGCAGCCTCAGGAGTGCCCACCTGACCAGGCGGTTGGGTCTCTCTCTCACCGGGTCTGGGAGCAGAGAGCTGCTGCGGGCCGGGATCCGCGGGTGTGGGACTTCCTGTAAACACAGAACGTGCCCGGTCCTAGAGAAATTCTGCTTCCGTGTGTCCCAAGCTCACCAGGCAGCTTTATGGCAGCAGAAAATTTGGTCTTACCTGTGGTCCCGAGGCTCAGGTTCGCTCGTGGGGTGCTGCCCACGGGCTCTCTGCAGCGGCAGCAACCAGGAAGACCTGTGCCGCCGCGTATCCAGTTTCTTCATCAAGGTCTTATAATTGGGTAGTTGAGACCATTGATATTGAAAGATATTAAGGAATAGGGATTTTTGCTTCCTGTTATATTCATATTTGAATGTGAGGTTAAGTTTGTGTGCTTTTCTTCTCTTTGTTTTGTTGCCAAGACGATTAGTTTCTTGTTTTTCCTAGGGTTGAACTTTCTTCCTTATGTTGGGCTTTACCATTTCTTATCTTTTGTAGGGCTGGATTAGTAGAAAGATATTGTGTAAATTTGGTTTTGTCATGGAATATCTTTGTTTCCCCATCTACATTAATTGAGAGTTTTGCAGCATACAGTAACCTGGGCTGACATTTGTGTTCTCTTAAGGTCTATGTGACATCTGTCCAGGATCTTCTGGCTTTGATAATCTCTGGTGAGAAGTCTGGTGTTATTCTGAAAGGTCTGTCTTTATATGTACATCTCTGTCTTCCACATGCACTTTAAAGCATATGTATGTATACACTGTGATGCACATGCCTACAATTAGAACAACAATAAAATAGTTTTAAAAATAATCCACTTCACTAGGCAGTAGTTATACATGCATTTAATCACAGTATTTATGAGGCAGAAGCAGGTGGATGACTGGCAGTGTGAGGCCAGCCTGGTTAACAGAGTAAGTTCCACAACAAACAATGATTCACAGAGAAACTCAGTCTCAAAAAATTAAAACAAGTGCTGGAGAGATGGCTCAATGGTTAAGAACACTGACTGCTCTTCCACTGATCTTGAGATCATATCACAGCAACCACATAGTGGCTCACAACCATCTGTAATGAAATCTGATGCACTGTAACTCAAAAATAATAAATAAATCTTAAAAAAATTAAAACTAAAAACAAAGAAACAAAAAGTACACATAGTAATATTTTGTTACTTAGTACAGGAAATAGTCTTTATTAAACATAATTTGAAAGTTAGTCACCCTTGTTTGTTTCTTCCTCATAAAGTGTGACTATTAATATACATGATCCACTTGACCATCATCAACTTGGACCTATCTTTGAGGATTTCCCCAGAAGTCTAGCTGAAAAAGGAAAATTCAACATGATTGTTGACATGGAGTAGGCACATAGGCTGAACTGAAAAAGAGAGGAAGATAAATCCAGAGGAGTGGCCATATTCATTTCTTTCTCCTACTTGACTGTGAATTCTACATGCTGCACTCATTTAAGCTCCTGCCACCATGTTTTCACCAGGATGAGCCAAAGGAAGTTCTCTTCTTTTTACTTTCTTCTTGTCAGCAATTTTGTTCCAACCAAAGAAATCACTTGAAAAACATATACATATTATGTCTACACACATATGTATGTATGTATGTATGTATTTATGTATGTATGTATGTATGTTTGTATGTATGTATGTATGTAAGTATGTATGTATATATGTACATATGTGTATGGTGGCTCACATCCATCTGCATTTTGTCTGATGACTTTTTCTGGTTTGCCTGAATAGAGTGACAATGTCCTCATAGACATTAAATATAAATAAATAAATAAATAAATAAATAAATAAGGCAAATTAAAAATAAAGCTAGCTGACGTTATTTACTGCTCAGTTTTTAAGTATTGAAAACGTTCATGGTTTTGCTGCAATGTTACTGAACAACCCATGTAAAAATGGTTTTGACCAAAGGGATGGCTGAGATGCCAAGGGATGTGGCTTCTCTCTCAGAGGACTGTGGTGGCTCCATTGCCATCACCCACATGGTGATTCACAACTCTCTTTAACTTTAGTACCGGGAGTACCCAATGCTGTCTTCTAGTTTCTGTAGTTACCAGGCAAGAATGTGGTAGAGACATGCAAGCAAACAAAAACACCTTTATACATAAAACAAAAAAAATAAAAAAGGATCATCAAAATGTTACATTTTAATGTTTTCAGCATTTTAGCACTTCACCACAGTTTTAAATGCTGTATTTAATGGCTTAAAAATAAAAATGTGGATCAGAGATTGGCCACTAAGAGAATACAGAGCACTCTGGAATGGTTAAATAAATGGAATAGAAACCCAGAGGCCTAAGATAATTTTAAGAGAGTCTGTACTGTTATTTTCTATCTTCCTTTCATATTTCCTATATCTTTAATAGGTTACAGAATTGGGAACTGTGGATTAAATTTCCTAAGTAACTATCAAATCAAGAGTGTCCCCACCAGCGAGGACCCAGTTATTCAGGGTCCCGAAGGGGCGCTACCCTTGGCCGTCAATGGGGGGCGAGAGAAGGAGATCAAGCAAAATTTCTGTTGTCAAGGTCTCGTTTATTGAGAGAAATGTACACCATTTAAAGCTCTGAGGCAGGAATAGAAGCGGGAACTGAAGCTTAGGGTGGGGGAGTTTGTGAAGTGCCAAAGGATATAAGGTAAATCACTACACTGCAAGATATCCTCCTATAACAAAGAGGTTACAGTCTTCCGGGGACATGTTCTTTGAAAAGGTCGAACCCTTCTCAGGAATCTGCTCAGGGACATCCAGTGTTTTGCTCAGTCTGAAACATCCTGTCATTGCTTCCAGGGTCTTCCTGGGAGAGGGTCTTAGAGGAGTATGTGTGGCCAAGTGTCACGTAGCCACTTTGAGCTAAACAGTCACAAAACACCAGGCCCAAATTCAATATGGCTCACTAAACAAGTGTATGCATGTGACTAATTTCTAGCCAGCAACATATGAACAGAGGCCACAGTCAAAATGTCTGCCATTTTCTTGTTTATGTTTACCCTCCCTATAACTGAGGATCGAATTCCTATATTCTTAAATATAGTTTCTTTATTCAATATCAAGAATGTATGTGTAAAGTAACAATATCTGGTGTTGGGAATTGTTTTATTTTGGCTCCCAAAATTCCACATTTCCAGACATGACAGTCCCTGAGAGCTACAACTGATAATAAAGAGTTGCCATAGCCAATAGCTGGGCAGAAAGAGAGAAAGACAGGGCAAGGGATGAGGAGAGAGGGGAGGATGAAGAGAAGCACCATGATCCAGGGTTAGAAGGATCAGAGTGAAGAGCTAAGGAGAGAAAGCAGCCTACAATGTAGATGAAAGGGAATAGAACCCTATTGGGGAGTGGGGTGTTTCCCAGAAGGTAACAGGGCACCAAAGATAAAACAGATGTAAAAGGTTTTAAACCTGGGATGCTGGGTAGAAGGGAGATGGTAGCTGTCAGGAAGGTTAGAAATGTCCTGACATTGAATATGTGTGTGTGTGTGTGTGTGTCTGTTTGTCTGTCTGTCTTTCATTCTTGAAGCCAGAGAACTCTTGGGCAGGTGCCATGACTGTACTATGGAGCCAAAGATGATTAATTAATTCACTACAGTCTGGTACATTGAGGTCCCAAGTGAGGGTTGCATTAACCTTGACACAGTGGTTACACAGCCCAGTCATCCAATGTACAGTTTATTCAGTTTCAACTTCTTTTAAAGGAAAAGTAGGATAAAAGATTCCCACTGTTTCTAGTTGTCACCAGAAACTATTTCTCTAGCAATAGAACATCTTTTATCAAAGTGACCCGAACCTCCGTGGAGACTGAGAAATCTGTCAACAGTCCAACTCTTAGATGTATTAGAGTTGCTGCTGTCTAATTAGTCTATAAACAAAGTTACTTTCTCATGAGAAAATGACCAGGAAGTCCATGTCCTCAGGTTTACAGCTGATTTGGCAGGCAGAGCATGAGGATCCTCTGCTTGAGGAAGTTGCCTCCTCAGTATCCCTCCTTAGTATCTCAGTGTGGTGAGAATGATCTTACCATCTTAGGGTGCACTGCAGCTGGCAAGCTAGGAGCAGTTGCCTCATGACATTTTTCTAAATTAAAGAAAAATAGTGTCAACCCTTATCCCTAGAAAATGGCTAGCAGACAGAGGGACCATTGGCCCTGAATAGCTAGAGAAATGCTGCCCTCTGTGGATTGGCTGCCTACTTTTGGGCTTTCACAGGCAAGGAAAAAGTCTCAGTATTTACACCAGATCTAGTCTTTTCCAATACCTTGGTCTGTGCCCCAATTAACTTAAGAACACTTAGTAATTTAGTATTAGTAAGTTGTTCCACATTTCAGCTACATATTTCAGACTGTGCCTAAAATGGGATAATTGAAAGGAAGTAAATTCTTAGTAATCTCAAAGGTAAGAGTCAGGGACTTTAGAGAATTAAACAACCTTTGTTTTATAACTGAACCTTCAAGAAGTTCCCCTTAAACCTTGAGTGTGACCAAGCAAGACTGAGCCAGAAAGCAACATTCCGGTTCACTTGTATACTAGACTCACGCACAATCATATACAATACACACATAAATCACAGACATTTTCTTTTGTCCTCTGCTACTCACATGGAAAGTCATGGAGACAGAAACTCAGATGATAAACTTCAGTCCAGACAAAGTAAGCCAATTAAAATAACAACAACAATAAAGAAACCTGGTTTGGTGGCAAGTCAATGAATACTCCTGTTTTATAAAAATGGTGGATGGCACCTGAAGAGTAACACCTAAAGTAGTCTTCTGGCCTCCACACATGCAAGCTCACATATGCAGAGCCATATGACCAAGTTAGCCTGTAAAAGGTTTTTCATGAGCCTGGAAGATAACTCAATGGGTAAGGGTTCTTGTGTGGCTCAGCCTGACATAATCAGTTCAATACCTGGGACATACATGGGAATCTGACTTGTACCAGACACCCCTGACCTCCATTCTTTGAGGTTTCTCTGCTGCTCTGTATGTAATGCTAACTGCAGACCTGCAAGGCCTGATTGTCCCAGAGACCAGAGAGTTCACATGTAGACCCAGGTGATACTATGTAAACTTGTGTCTCCAAATTATTTTGGAGAATAGGTGAATAAAGAGGCCAACAGTCAACAGCAGGGCAGAAGACACACATGCAGTGTTTAGCATGCCAGGACTTCTGGCATCAGAGAAGAACCACAAGTGGTAAAATAGGTGAAGCGACGTGGGTTGGCTAATTGGAGTTAAGAGTAACCCAGATGAAACACAGCAAATTATAAAGTGGGAACATTAGCTGGGAAACAGACATAACAGCCAGAGATTCCATATCTGCCCAGCTCCTGTGCTGATTAAGGCTTAATGTAAACATAAAGCTTGTGGATGTCTTTTATCTGGAAACTGAGTGGTCAGAGAAAGAGGAGAAATCCTGGGTTTGGATTAAATAATATCTACAACATCTATAAACACAACTCCTGCCCCCTACACACACAAATAATAAATGTAATTTTTAAAAGGGGGATAAGGAACGTGTCATCAACCATGGGGATCCAATTTCTATCACTAAAATCCATGTGGTAGGAGGATGACCTCCTCAGTCATTGGCCTCTGACCTCCATAAATGCACACTAACACATATAGACATATGCACACAGAATACGATAATGCATTAACAGATTAATTAATTAATTAATTAAAGGTTTTTCAAATCACCTTCTTGGCCCCAACTTACTTCTGTCTTGTGTTTACACGGCTCACTTCCCCACATCAGCCTCTCCTTCTCTCATGCCTGTCATGCTTGCATGTGTGTTTCCCCTTCCTTACTTTCCATGTTTAAATCTATGTTTGTCTCTTTATAAACTGCAGCTCTGATGACTAGAAAGATGTTTCCCTGGTTGAAAGAATTTGCTGTTGCATCGTAAGGCCTGGAGTCCAAATCCCAGCATCCTGCAAACACCAGTCACTGCAGCTGCCAGGAATCAGACAACATCCTCTTAAACAGAAATAATACAATACTGCCAGTAGTTTGAGGAACACACACTTACAAATAAATGGCAGAAATGCAAAATTTGTCTGTTTAAAATGAAGCTCACAAGTCTTAAGACCTGGGTCATGAATCAAAGGGAAGTAAAAATTCTGGTTCCTTTTAAACCATGTGAGACAATCAAGTATTGTAATCTCTGCAAACCTGTTCCTTTATCATTTGCCAAATTTAAACAGTGCTGGGTTGTTAATGGGAAACTACTTTTCGAAGAGTCCACGAGTATAATCTATACACAGTAATTTACCAACTATTATTAAATTTTGGAACAAATGTTAAAAAACAAGTAGTGATTCACATTCATTTTTAAGTGTGAGGCAAAGGCTTTCAATCCTATGATTTAAGGTTGAGACTGAGATATAAATGGAATTACAAAACGCCATTTGCCAAGAGCAAAGGCTAAGTAAAACTACACTCCAATTTGAGAACCAGAATATAACATGTAGGAAAACTCCTAGTACAAAATGGGAGAAAACATCACACTAAAGATAATAAGACACCTCTCATTCCTGAACGCTGAAAACAATACAGACTTCCTTGAGATCTTTAGGGTTTTCCTGTCTGGATATAGGAAGCCCTGGTAAGTACTCTCATCACCACAATTGTATTTCCAGTAGAACATCAAAGCAACACCTAGGGAAGGAAAGGCATTTGTAGCTTTCTCATTTTCAACAACTCATTTTTATTTCATTCTAGACTTACAGAGAAACTACTTAGAAAGTCAAACGAATTTTGCCAAGCATCAAAATTTCACTCAAAAAATAAATATGAATTCTATTTTATCTTTTGACAACAATAAAATAATGTCAAAGAACAAGAAATGATAATAAATCTTTCAGCCAAGCACTCTGGAGACAGAGGTAGGTAGGCAGATTGCTTGACTTTGAAACCAGGCTGATCTATACTCAGGAAAAGTTCTTACATCACTGAAAAATCAAGCCTCCAGCAAAAGGGGGGGAGGCAGAAGAGAGGGGGAGAGGGAAGGAGGGAGGGAGAGGGAGAGGGAGAGAGGGAGGAAGAAAAGAAGAACCAATTTTATTAAAAAGTTTGGACTATTTGTTTCTATGTTTCATTGCCTGGGGACTGGAGGGCAGAGGGTTTTCTAGCAGTATAATGCAAGCAGAATTTATTTATGAAGCCTGCAGGCACATTTCCCACAGCAGTAGCTATCCGCTCCACTGCTAAACTCTGTATAGCATAGAAGGATTGGATATGAAACTCCTCTATTTTTCTTTCAAGATGTAAACTGCAGGCAAGTAGCATCCTCAATGCTGCCTCCCAAAGTGACATCTTCATCTTATACCATTTCATCACATGTAGTTTGGGGAATGAGAAGGACACGCAGGCTCTGATGCACTTTCCACTGTGTTTACTTTCCAAATGCTTTTATACCCTTTCTGTTTTCATGTTCCCCTTATAACAAAAGCTTCTGTGACACTATTTCTATGTAATTGTCTCTATCTCTTAACTACATGAGTACATGGTGGCCAGACTCTGCTGACTTCAATAGATAACAGAGAAAATTTGAGACTCACATCCTCACACCCTCTGCCATTATCTTACAAGTCTCCACCCCAACGCCGTTGTGCTCTGTGAGAGGATTCTCACAGAGGTGTGTGGCCAATCTAGTTTCTGATGAACCAGTTCTGTCTCCATCACTTCTTCAATGACAGCCCCTCAAACCCTAGTATATGCATCCTAGCTATGTGAGACAGCCTGTATGAAGCCCCTAACCATTGCTTAGGGCAAACATTTAAGCAGGGCTTCCCCTGATCTCAGGTGCAGGGAAGTTTGTCTACAGGACAGGTCACTTTGGGTTTCCGTGAGTAATCCCTACTTAAAGGTGGACTGCTCACAAGAAAGAGACCAGAGCTGAGTCTTACAATACTTAGAACTTCATATCTTATCAATTACACTTCTGGGCTTCGTGCTTTCAGTTGCCACATATTCAAGTTACCATTTTTGTTTGTTTGTTTCTAGTATTGGACAGAGAGAGGTAGCAGTTCTACTGTGTTCTGTGTTTCAGACATATGACTGGATGGTTGATTCTTAGTCTCTACTTCTGCAGTTAGACCGTCAGGTTGGCTTAGTAAATTTAAATCCTCATTTTGTGATTCAAAAATGACTTCTTCCCACTTCTTTTTTTTTTTCTTTTTTTCGGAGCTGGGGACCGAACCCAGGGCCTTGCAGTTGCTAGGCAAGTGCTCTACTGCTGAGCTAAATCCCCAACCCTCTTCTTCCCACTTCTAATTGCAGCATCAGCATCTCAGTACAAGTTTAGTTTATACATAGTCTAGAATTTAACAGAAAACTTATTGATACCATCAGTTTTAGAATTGAGACATAAAGCTTTGCTAATTTTCAGTTCCTGTTCTTGAGACCATTATGTTTTGGGAATATCCTGTGATTAGTAATTTCATGTCAACTTGGTCAGGCATGGGATACCCAGGAGTTGACTAAACAGTATGTCTGACTGTATCTGGAAGAGTGTCCTAAAGAGCGTAGCATCCACACTGGTGGACTAACTGAAGCACATAAAAGATCCTCTGTGTGTGTGTGTGTGTGTGTGTGTGTGTGTGTGTGTGTGTGTGTGTGTCTGTGTGTGTGTGTGTGAGAGACAGCTGGTCAGTTGCTGGCTTAATAGAATGAGGAATAAAGATGAAGGTTGATTCCTAGATTGATTTGGGTGATTGATCTGTCAGTGATATTTTTGATTCTCAGTTTGTTAGGCAGACTACAATCTGAACTGTGAGCTCTTCAGTTTTGAAATTTCTTTCAAACATAACACTCGCTTTACATGTAGACACACATAGAGAGCCATATGTAAGTCAAGGGTTGGAATAAAGACAGAGAAAGCTGTTCCTAGGCTGTTTTGTAGATTAATTGTGAAATACACTATAGACAAAAACATTGTGCATCATATGACTGTGTATACAGAGCACACAGCCAGAGAGAGACATATACAATTGGTTATTTTTCTTTGAAGAAGTCTAATACTTATTACTTGAAACTAAAATTCATAGTTTTCCTTCATTGATCTGTAAGTCAGAGGCTTTGGAAGGCAAATTACTTGCTGTAGGTCACACTTCAAAGGAAGGCAGAGATAATCGTGAAGGAAAGGAGAACTACATGGAGGAAGCAAACACTGGGCTTGCATCATTCCATTGGCAGGATTCCTATCTTTCAAAACACTCAATCTTTACTTCTTGATTTCTACACATGTCTAAATGTTTTCTAAGAGAGTTTTCTAAGAATTCCATCTGTGCCTGGTAGTAAACTAGACAAAGCTCACACCATTCACTATAGCAAACAGAAGTAGCTGAAACTTGGGGATTAGATTTAAAGGATGTGCACTGTCATCCACACAGTCCACAGAGTCCTGTGAAGTTTCTATGTTGCTGGCTATTGGATATTTCCTATCCACCAGCACCATCAGTCACTTTCCTTGGTTCTCGTTTTGAGCCTGAACCTTATTAAAGATCTGCTAGAATGGCAATCAGAGTATATCTCCAGTCATAGAGGATAACAAGAAAAATGAGAACCATGAAGGTAACCTAGAACTCATGAAGGACTGAAGCCTTTGAGGATACAGTGGATGTGCACATGCCTTACAGTCTCCAGCCTTAGTATCCTGAAGAGGAGCTTGATGATCTGAAAAGTACATGACATGAGACGTGAAGAACCATTACTGGAGACTGAGGTGTTCCAATTACAGATGATGTCCTATGCAGCAGGATAAGCCAGCAGGGGGAGTGTGGGATGTAACCAGCATGTCCAGACTTGCATTTTGTCTTTAGAGTAGGGACACCATGATGATGCTTTTCTGCTGCCTTTCAGATGAAAACCAGCATGACACTTGTGACAAGCACTCGCCTGCGATTGAACAAGGATTCTGGATGGTATTTTCTTCTCCTCTGAAAGACACAGGAAACTCTACAATCAGCTCCTTCAAAGCTTCAGGTATCTGCATCAAAGGTACAGCAAGAGGAGAGAGAGACAGTGTCAGTGAATCCACTGCTACACCATAGTCTGCTTCTCATTAGGAAAATAAAAGGCCTCCCAAGAATTCTGAGGCCTTCAAAGAAGGAGGTAGAAACAGCTTTTGAATTATTCAAAAGCATTTTTAAAAAATCTATTGAGTGAGTTCTCATTTGAAGTTTATAGAACACTCACTTCCTAGTTTGAATATTGGTATTTGAGGAGCAAATTAAACATCCAAACTTCCTAAAATCTTGCTAAAAATGTATCTTAAGAAAACCAAATAGATTCAAATGATGACCATTCTACTGTAGAGAAGACGGTTAATTAAGAATATGGAAAGCAAGATAGAATCAGAGAAGCTCACATTCTGTAATTCCTATTAAATTTAGCAATTTAGTTATTATGTTGAATTCTAGTTAAAATGTTTACTTATTGGGAACTATAAAGTCATGTAGGACCTAAAGTAATACTGCAGAGATTGTTTTCTTGTGACTGGTGGTGAAAGAGTGACTAAGGGTTCAGTGAAAGCTCAGACTGGACCAACAAGCTCATCAGGTAAAGGTGAATAAATAATATATTTTGTAAAGACTCAATCGTCACAATGCCTAAGAATGAATCTTAGCCTCTAGTCAGTGTTGCAGAATAGAAGGTAGAAGCAGGCCATTCAGCAGCAGCAGCAGGCCAAGTCTTGCATGTTTCTAAGGAGCTGTGTCCTGAGGCAAAACAAGATTTGGAATCTGGGTGTGTCTGAACAAATGGATCATCAAAGGATATTTTGAGAACTTGATGCAGACATTTGCACTGGGACCAGAATTAATGTTAATGTTGGCAATCATTCTACACTCCACCCAACAGTTACCTAGCAACAGCCAGGTAGACCTGGCTTGCTATAAAAGGGACTATTTGGACTCTCTTCCTTTCTCTGATTCTCTAACCCCCATGCTCTCCCAGACCCCTTTAACTTTTCTCTCCTTCCCCTCACCCATCTCTCTTCACATGTTCCCAGCCAGCATCCTCTCCTCTTCTCTTCTCTCCTCTCTCTCTCTCTCTCTCTCTCTCTCTCTCTCTCTTTCCCTCCCCGCCTCAGTCTTTAGTCTTTCACCCCTCCTCTGCTCTCTCTGTCTCCTCCTTTTCTCTGCCTGTCCTCCCATCTCAACTCCCCTTCACATGCCCGTAATTAAACTTTATTCTATACTAGTACCCATCATATGACTGGTGTCTGGGTGTGCAGGGGAGGATGCCTCTGCATGTGCCAGCTGATGTATGCCCTCCCTGTACACTCTATAAATCATATCCTTGGCTTTTTTGACCAAGCCAGCTCAGTCATTCAACAAGTTCTCGAGGGCAGGGGTGAGGAATAAAAAGAAAAAAGACAAATAGACAACATTTAACATTACTCCAGCCAGTTCTGAGGCTGAAATAGCTTTATTTTAATCAGTCAGCTTTTATGTCACTTTAATTACATGCAGAATTACCAGATCAATTCTGAGTTGAGATGATAAAATCCTGTAAAATCCATTAGGGACTAATCAGGATGACTAATACTAAAGGACAGCCACACAAGCTTCAGCTGAGCCTGCTCTGAGCTTTGCATTAACTCAAATGTAAATGTTCTTAATCAGGGCCTATTTTCTTAGTTCAAGACCAAAGCAAGATTTCTTCCCCAGGATTTTTCTTTTGTTCTGATAATGTGAGATTCCTGCCAAGTGTCTTGAAGCAAGTAGCATGGAAAGGTTCTCTACACTTTTTATCAAACATCAATTCTAACAGGTGGAACTGTGCTGTATGGAAAGTTACAGAAGGTTGAGTGAAGCAAGTAGGAAACAAAACATTGTCATACTTCAGTGACAGCTCACCCTTCACTACTGAGGAGGAGCTCAGATAAAGTGTCCATAGCAGTAACTTCTCAATGGTAGGGATATACTTTATCATTGGATTTCTCTTTATTTTAAACAGCCACTTTTTTTTTCAGGTTGCACACATTATATTTATTTATTTGATGGTCAGTTTTTATGTATGTAATGTGAGTGGGTATTTTGTCTGAATGTATGTGGTGTCCACATGAATGTCTGATGCTTAAAAAGCCAAAGAAGGTGTCAGATCATCTCTGTTGTGAGTTGACAGGTACTTATTAGAATTGAACTTGGGTCCTTTGTGAGAACAGCCAATACTCTCGACCACTGAGCCAATCTCCCTGGGAAAGCCATCCCCAAACAGGAGTTGGAAGTGCCATTTTCACATCTAGATACTAGGATAAAGAGTCCCACCTGTATATCCCCTGCAAATGAGTCCAGAATCTTACAGGGGTATCTGAAAAGATCTTCCCAGTACAGGACCAATACCTCTGAGACTTTTGCATGCTCACCCCAGCTTTATTCAACTTGATGGTGGCCTGAGCCCTTGAAAATGAAAGCAGTAAAAGTTTTTAAGAAGCGGTGGCTTTTTGTTTACATTTTGGTTCTGATGTGGCTTTGATGAAAAGCTGGATTATAGGAAAAAGTTTTTGCACATCAATTTGGGATCATACAATTCACATCCAACAAACTGGTGAGACTGGGCTCAGAGCTGGAGAATGGAGACTCATAAGAAACTTGAGAACTGTCCAAAGCTACATCCCTTTTCCCCTTGCAACTGCAAGAGCAGGAGAGATGAATTTCTGAGTTGTACTGTTTTGTGTTTCACTGGGCTTGGTAATGAGAAACCACAATGCCTCCCTTTGTAGCCTCAAACTCCAGGCTCTCTTATGTCAGTTCCCCAAGTATCAGGAGCACAGGGATGCGCTGCCATAGCTCTAGCAGGAACAAGAAGATTTCTGTATTCTGTTGTCTTCCTCATGGGCTGAGGCTCCATGTCAGTAGCATCTTTCAAGGCCGTTCCTCTGCAGCTCCAAAAACTTTTTTTTTAATATAAACCAAGTTTATTTTGCCTCTTAAGTGGTGTTCTTAAACCACAACTTGGTAAACAATGTGAATTCATGTAAGTCATCTTTAAAGTCAGAGATTTGCTTTCGTTTTTCTTCTATTTAAAGAGTTGTTAAAAAGATGCAGCTTATTCTAACAGGATAAATATTTTTAACCATTTCACATTGAGTTCATGAAGACTCACAAATGAGCAACAGTCCTCATTGAGGAAAACAAAAAAGTTGTTTTCGACAAGGAACTGTGTACACACACAAACAAAAAGAACTGTGTAAAAATAACTAACTTATCTCGAACACATGGGCACTGGAGAAAATTTCCTGAACAATACACCAATGGCTTATGATCTAAGATCAAGAATTGACAAATGGGATATCATAAAACTGCAAAGCTTCTCTAAGGCAAAGGACACTCTGGTTAGGACAACATGTCAACCAACAGATTGGGAAAAGATCTTTACCCATCCTACAAAAGATAGAGGGCTTATATCCAAAATATACAAAGAACACAAGAAGTTACACTGCAGGGAGACAAATAACCCTATTAAAAAATGGGGTTCAGAGCTAAACAAAGAATTCACAACTGAGGAATGATGAATGGTTGAGAAACACCTAAAAAAATTTTCAACATCTTTATCCAAGAGGGACATGCCAATCAACACAAACCTGAGATTTCACCTCACATCAGTGAGAATGGCTAAAATCAAAAACTCAGGTCACAGCAGATGCTGGCGAGGATGTAGAATAGGAGGAAAACTCATCCATTGTTGGTGGGATTGCAGACTGGTAAAAGCATTTTGGAGATCAGTCTGGAGGTTCCTCAGAAAATTGGACATTGAACAACCTGAGAACCCAGCTATACCTCTCTTGGGTATATACCAAACGATGCCCCAACATACAACAAAGACACACGCTCGACTATGTTTATAGCAGGCTAATACATAATAGCCAGAAGCGGATAGATCCCAGGTGCCTTTCAAAGGTAGAATGGATACAGAAAATGTGGTATATCTACACAATGGAATATTACTCAGCTATCAAAAACAATGACTTTATGAAATTCATGGGCAAATGGAAGGAACTGGAAAATATCATTCTGAGTGAGGTAACCCAATCACAGAAAAACAAACATGGTATGTACTCATTGATAAGTGGCTATTAGCCCAAACGGTTGAAATGCCCTGGATGCACAGAACACATGAAACTCAAGAATGATGACCAAAATTCGAATGCTTTAATCCTTCTTTAAAAGGGGAGCAATAAAACGCTTGGCATGGAATAGGGAGGCAAATTGTA
Organism: Rattus norvegicus; assembly: GCF_021556685.1. NCBI lineage: Eukaryota > Metazoa > Chordata > Mammalia > Rodentia > Muridae > Rattus > Rattus norvegicus. The sequence goes on along the minus strand of NC_141555.1, from coordinate 29,524,828 downwards.
GAACAGAGGCAGAAGGAACACCCAGAGCCTGCCCCACATGTGACCCATACATATACAACCACCAAACTAGACAAGATGGATGAAGCAAAGAAGTGGAGGCCGACAGGAACCGGATATAGATCTCTCCTGAGAGGCACAGCCAGAATATGGAAAATACATAGATGAATGCCAGTAGCAAGCCACTGAAGTGTGAAGAGACCCCCGTTGAAGGAACCAGAGAAAGGAGGAGAAGAGCTGAAGAGGTTTGAGGCCCCATGTGAACAACAATGCCAAACAACCAGAGCTACCAGGGACTGAGCCTCTACCCAAAGACTATACATGGACTGACCCTGGTCTCCAACCTCATAGGTAGCAATGAATAGACTAGTAAGAGCACCAGTAGAAGAGGAAGCCCTTGGTCCTGCCAAGACTGAAACCCCAGTGAACGTGATTGTTGCAGGGAGGGCAGTAAATGGGTGAGGATGGGGAGGGGAACACACAAGGAGAAGGGGAGTGGGAAGGGCTAGGGGGATGTTGTCTCAGAAACTGGGAAAGGGGATAACAATAAAAGTGTAAACAACAAATACTCAGTTAATAAAGATGAACAAAAAGAAATACCCAATTCAATTAAGATGTAGGGAAAAATGTAAGTAAATAAAATAACCAAAAAAAAATGGAAAAATCATTAAAGAGAGAAAAAAAGTTTATAATGGGACAACGTGGAAAAATCATCAGCATAACTCTGCCTAACTATGTACTTTTAGTGTTACATAAGTAATATGTCATATCAGTTATGATGCATTGTGTTAAAAATCCTATTTTAATTGAGCAATAACTAGTTACATTTGTTTCAATAAACTAAATGGAATGTTTCTTTCCTACATAATTCAGGGTCATTATATTTGACTGACACGCTCTTCCATTTCAATGAAGATACTGAAGTTATATTTATTGGTGCATGCATATACAAGGGACATCACAGTGCCTTGCAAATATTTGTGCTTAATCAATGATCTTTGTTATTTCATACTTTTGTCATGAAAGAAGAAGCCTTTCTATCCATGGACAGAATTCAGTTCAGATACTCAAAATTTCTTCAATGCTTGACTACCTCTTATCTCAGTAATGTATCAAACTAAGTTCTAAGTGATTGAAGAAACAAAAATCAGCATAGGATTTATGGGCAACAAGCAGCAAAAGAACGTCTTTCTAATGAATAATATCAAACATTTAATAAAAGAACTTCACCAATACTTGTAATATTATTCTAGGAAATGAAATTAAATAGAGGCTGTCACATGTTCTACGTAACATAGCAAGGAATCAGATATATAATTCCACAAGAAATAAAGGGACAACAAACTAGAAGGAGACAATGGAATATTCTCTCTTAAATATGAAAGCAAATTTTTATTTTATATACCAATCAAATATTATAGTGCAAATATTAAGATGGCCATCCAATAGTATGACATAAAGGAAACAAATGAACCAAAGATATCCTTAATAATCAAGAGGGACACTGTAGTGTGTGAGTGCATTCTTTTCATCCTATCAAGCCTATAACATGTGATTTAGGCAAAAAGAGAAAGAGATTTCTTTCTTTTTTTTTTTTTTTTGGTTCTATTTTTCGGAGCTGGGGACCGAACCCAAGGCCTTGTGCTTCCTAGGCAAGCGCTCTACCACTGAGCTAAATCCCCAACCCCGAGAAAGAGATTTCTGAAGTACTATTTGTGTTCCAAATAACATAAAGATTGTATCTTGTGAAAACAATATGGAGCTTCACCTGTCAAACTTGACAAAAGCAAATTCGATATTACTAAAAAATCTGCATATTTCACCACTATGCTTGATATAATGACAACAGTATGGATCTCAGTCCAATGCATATGAGCACCAAATAAGTTCCAAAGTGGTCACATGGCTCAGGATGGCATTTTAATTGCAGTCACAACAGAGTGAAAGAGTCAGCCTCCATGCATGTTCCCAAATCATTTAACATGGCATTACCACAGAGTATAGAAAAGGATGGAAATTCCCATTAGGACATTCTATTTACCCATTTTTAGGTGTGCTAAGGTACTGAAATAATACTTATACTGTCAAAGACATAATTTACCAAAATATGGAACAAATTTAAATCCATAGTGAGTAGTAAAGTTAATAAACCCCATAATAAGATTTTATTGTAAGCCAGGGAAGTAAAAATTATCCTGAAAATTGAGTAAAATTTCCACTTTATTTCTATTGGAATAGAATTCAGTGTGGCTCTTATGGACATAAGAATAAGGCAGTTCAAAAGTTATAAAGCAAATCAATTCTCCAGCCGTGTCACTCATTGTAATGTAAACAAGTTACATATGTGAACATATCAGACATAAATCTATGTTGTTGCAATATCAAATATGACAGGACTATATCAAAACAAATACCAACTAGACAAAAATAAATATGATATAATGTATTTATTAATATTAGCAATAAAATTCTCTGTCATAAATGACACATAAATTGTTTCATTCCTTCAAATAAAACATATGCAATTGTTCTCATTCATCATAATGAGGTATGAACAGACTCAACCAAAAAAAAATGTTTTAACAAATGGCATTGACTGTCAAGGACTGATTATCAGGCAATCGATCAGCATTAAAACTCATTAAATGTCTGCACTGGAACAGATATCGGACAGCATGGATATTGAATCTGTATAATTCCAGGCATTATTGGATTTAACATAATTACACCTTTTCCAGATAAAAGGAACCATAGGAAGATTGAGGAGATTTTGGAAACATGAATTTCATACAATAGGGAATGAAGAGAGAAAATGGTCTACTCCTGACTCATTGTTCCCTGTGAGACTGTGATTCCCTTCAATAGAAAATGGAAGGCAAAATGTCCCATGATTCAAGTCAAACCCTTAATGATATGGAACATTTATAACTTCTCAATTCTAGTCTTACTATAGAAGTTCTGATGAAATCAATTGGGTTCACACATATGGCTGTTTACACGTGATCTGGTTCAAGCTGTCCAAAAGAATATTTTCCCTTGAAAGATTTGTGTCACAGATATGAATGAAATCATGGCGGTTTTGATGGAGAACATGATCTTCAAAACATGGTTTTGGAAATGTTTTGATCAAAAGTTTTCAGAACTCAGATCTAGTAGAGCTTGAGGCCAGAATTTTCCCACTATATCCAGGGAGCAGAACATAGGATGAATGGGAAGGAACTCTTGAATATAATTAAGTGAATCTCCAGACAGCAGAAGTCTTAGAAAAAACACATACATGTAAATGTGGGTGTTATGTTTGTACACATAAAAAACAGGTTTCACAGCTGCTCCAGGCTAGATCCTAGCAGACATGAAGATGCTGTGTGGGTTCACTGTTGCCTTTTGGTTCCTGAAGTTTTCGCTATTCTTGTGCAGTTTGACTGAACCCAATTGCTTTTGGAGGATAAAGAATAGTGAAGATAATGATGGAGATTTGCAAAATGACTGTGGTTTTATACATTTTACAATCGAAGGACCTATTGAAGAAAAATTTTATAATAAACTTCTTAATTACATTAATTTTAGGTAAGTCATTAACATTCTCTCTTTCAATGTCATGAATTAGAAATATATAGCTCTGACAAAAAATTGTCAGATTCCATTGTGTTTTTCTCCCTGTAACCTAGGGAACCACTGAAAAATAATTATAACATCAATCACTATTTTAATACTTTCAAATATGTCACAGTTTAGCTTAGTGTTACTAAACTGCATTCTAATTCACAAAGCTGGAAAATAAAATATCTGTTGACTCTGTGGATAACATATGGTGAAATATGAGTTCTCATTTGCCCTGAATTCGCATTTCCCACCTTTGGCAAAATTTAAGTGCGATGAAACTGCACCACTGCCTATCCTCCAATATCTGTCGATGATTCCTGTCTGAGCACGCATCAAAGGATTCTATTAAAAGGTTATCTTATTTTGGTCTTAAAAGTTGTGCATAAATTCATATACTGAAATATATATGGGTGGGAGTAGGGAGGTCTGTTGTACTTGCTTCCACTTATTATTATTACATATACACTTATGAATATACATATATCGTGCTTTATAAATGCTATTTAAATGAGCCCCTCCTGTCATTCTGAAGTTGTCACTGAATAGGGAAATAGCCTGCCTAGGTTCATTCTATTTTTTATTAGATTATTTTTTGGTCTAGTCATGCAAATACTCAGTCACATATTAAACTTATTAACAGTATGATATTGATGTTTACTATTTCTTTTACTTTTTTGATCAATATAACAGAGAAAATCTAGGAGGACAAATATATTTATCATAGTACAATTGAAATTTTACGTTTCTAACACCTCTTTAATCATCACTATGCTTAGTTTTTGAATACCAGAAAGAAAATAGGAGTTTTTTCTGGTTATGTTTTTTTGCTACTGATGAGATCAACAAGAATCCTCATCTTTTATCCAACATGTCTTTGTTATTTTAAATCATTTTTGGTATGTGTGAAGATACATTGGGAATTGTGAATTAAGTATATTCACAATCAAGCAAAGATTTGGATTTTACTAATTTTATCTGTAGATTGGAGACAACATGTATGTATAGCTTACAGGACCATTATGGAAAACATTCTTAAAACTGGCAATTAATTCCAAAGCTCCAAGGGTAAGAATGTGAGACACTATGAATTAACAACTTTAAAACTACCTTTACATGTGCCTACAAGAAAACTTGGACCCCATGCATTTTTGAGTATGCTGTTACACACACGAACACAACACACACACACACACACACACATACATAAACACACACAAATATATATATATATATATATATATATATATATATATATATATATATATATATATATAAATAATCTGTTGTTCAAATTACTGATCTAACAGGCAAAACTGAATACTCAGACTTGTGAAGAATAGTCTAGAATATAATAGGAAAATATATAATATTTGTAATGTAATCATTCTATCCTTAAACTAAGTTATGAATGGTGAGTAACATTAATTGTACATGACTCCAAACATCCTAAAAATAATATTTCTCAGGGGATATTTCATCCTCTCTTACAGACTTTTCAGATCTTCTTTGGACCATTTAACCCTAACCTGAGTGGCAATGACAAGTTTCCCTATGTCCATCAGTTGGCATCAAAGGACAAGTGTTTGTCCCATGGCATGACATCCCTGATGCTTCATTGTAAATGGAATTGGATAGGAATGGCCATTACAGATGATGACCAAGGTACTCAGTTTCTCTCGGACTTGAGAAAAGAAATGCAAAGGCATGCGGTCTGTTTAGCTTTTGTGAATATGATCCCAGAAAACATGCAACTATACATGGCAAGGGTTAAGGTTTATGACCAACAACTTATGACATCTCAAGCAAAAATTGTTATCATTTATGATGAAATGAACTCTACTCTAGAAGTCAGCTATAGGAGATGGGGAAACTTAGGTGCTCAGAGAATCTGTATCACAACCTCGCAATGGGATGTTATCACAAATATACAAGATTTCATCTTTGATTACTTTCATGGGATTGTCCTTTTTGTACACCACCACAGTGACGTTGCTGAGTTCAGAAATTTTATGCAAACAATAAACACGTCTATGAATCCAGTAGACATTTCACAGTCTATGCTGGTGTGTAATCATTTTAACTGTGCAATCTCAAAGAACAATGTTAAAATGGATTATTTTACTTTCAACAATACATTGCTTAGCACAGCGCACATTTGACATGGTCCTGAGTGAAGATGGTTACAATTTGTATAATGTTGTGTATGCTGTGGCCCACACTTAACATGAATTCATTTTACAACAAGTACAGTCTCAGAAATTGGCAAAAGCCAAAGGATTGTTCATTGACTGTCAGCAGGTAAAGCTTCATGTATTCATTATTATTAGATATATCAATATGCTCTCTCATGCCCCTGAGAAGCTCACATATATTTTAGAGATTATTCTATTAGACTAAAGATCTCAACACTGCAAAACTCTCAAATGAATCTTTTACATGTATATATATCATGCACAGTGATCTTTTAATAGGAGACAATATATTTTTATGAATATCAGTGTATTTTGTGAAAATGTGTTTCAACATTTTTCCACATGATGTCAAATTTAAAATAGGAGATGAGTGAAAACCTTAAGTATTGTCTAGGGTAGAAAATTTTTCTCAAGAATAGTTTCTCAAGAATAAGTACATGTGCTTTGATTAATAGTTATTCTTTTAAATTAATAATTATTTATGAAATCACAAATGACTATGAGTACACATTTTATTAAGTTTCTGTTTATTTCATATATGTATACAGTATGCATATAAAATACCTACTACCATTCTTTATTTCCACAACTTCTAGAATTTTAGACTTCTACTTATTTCTTACATAGGTGGCTTCAGTTCCTAAATAATATTTTGACAAACATGCACACACACACACACACACACACACACACACACACACACACACACACACATCATGTTACTTGTTTTCTGGTAATTATTTTTTCGAGCATGTTTTAAAATCAAACATTAATAAGTATATTAATTTTTAATGATTCAGGAGGTATAATGTATTTTACTACATGTGATTAGTTTCACACACCTGTCTTGTTGGAAAGACATTAAAAAAATATGGTACATTCTCAATTCAGCATTGCCTACATTGATATGCATATGTAATCATCTAATGATGCATCTCATTTAGGTGGCTTCCTCAGTGAAAACCAGTGTATTCAGTAACCCCGTTGGAGAACTGGTAAACATGAATCACAGGGAAAATCAGTGTGTAGAATATGACATTTACATCATTTGTAATTTTCCACAAGGCCTTGGATTAAAAGTCAAAATAGGAAGTTATTTTCCTTATTTCACACAGAGTCAACAACTTCATATATCTGAAGACTTGGAATGGGCCACAGTAGGAACATTGGTAGATATGTCACAATGGTTATTTTTTCAATCTATATAAATTTAAAACATGAGGCACTGAAATAGTAAACATGCGATGAAGACCAAATGCTACTTTTAATTTATATATTTTATTGTTCAATATATTTTATTACATTTTAAATGTTATCCCCATTCCCAGTTTCCATTCCTCTGCACAAGATTGCTGTTTCTGTAATCAGTGGGAGGGATCTTGTGGAAGTTGGATGCCCTAGCATAGGGGAATATTAGAGTAGGGATGCCAAAGTGGGAAGGTTGGTGTTGAAGCTCCCTCATAAAAGCTGAGGAAGGGGAATGGGTTGGAGATTCAAGATTTTCATTTAAATTTAGAAAAAGTCCATTAATTGTATGAGAGTCTTACATAACATACTTTGTTCTTATTCATTTGAACAACTCTTTCTTGGTGTAGCCTACCTTCTCTCTCAATACAACTCACTGCTCTAATTTATTTTTTACTTATAAATCTTGAGAGAAACTGATGCCAAATAAACCTTTCATTTCTATTAATCAGTTTAAGAAGAAAAATAATTTAATTGCTATAACTGACATGCTACATATAATATTACATGATATGGTAAATATTTTGTAAATTCCAGTGCACTGGAAAGTAATATATGATAATAAATAATCAGGGGAATATTTATAGCCAAGACAGATAATGTCATATCTATCAATCTATGTGTCATTGTATATATTATATATACATTAACTACACTGACACACACTTTTGTGTGTGTGTGTGTGTACGTTTGTGTGTGTATGTGTGTGTGTGTGTGTGTGTGTGTGTGTATGTGTGTGTGTGCATTGCCTCAGGTTCCCTGCTCCATGTGTAGTGTGACATGTACTGCTGGATTCAGGAAAATCCATCAAAATGAAAGAGGAGACTGCTGCTTTGATTGTGTCCAGTGCCCAGATAACGACGGTTCCAACGATAAAGGTACATGCCTGCATGAAGGATAAAATTGTTCAAAAAAGTATTAAATACTTTTTTGAAAATAGACAAAAAATATAGTCTCTTTCAAATCTAGAAATATGATATGGCCTAGATGAATACCTAAAACTCCAGTTTTCAGAATATAATGATTGAATAATGTCAATATATTTTGCACCCTAGGAAATAAACTGCAATTTCTCATACAAAAATCTCATTTTTCTCATAATATAGTGACTACTGATTTTATATTATGCAGAAAATGTTTAGGGTATCATACATGTGTAACACTTTTTTTTTCTTTTCTTATTTTCGGAGCTGGAAACGGAACCTAGGGCCTTGCTCTTGCTAGGCAAGCGCCCTAACACTGAGCTAAATACCCAACCCAGTGTAATACTTTTAAAAACAATAATTTTAACCATAATCTTTGCAGATCTTTATTCTTCTTTGATCGTTTGTACAAAGAATCTTGACTACATTATTAGTACACAATCTTTCTCTCTATAACACAGCTTAGTGCCTGACAAAGACCAGATGCTCAGGATAACAGTTGTTCTTTAATGAAATATATTTTAATACCTTACATGGCTTAAAGGATTAAGACTTCTTCTAAAAGTTTGAACAAGGGCAGATATTTCAAGAATGCAGCAACACATGGGATAGTGATTATCAGTAATCACTGTCTACCTAAGGAAATAAGGATGAATATCAATACCCATAACCTTCACACCATATCCATCAATATCCATAACCTTGGACTGTGTAGTTGGGAAAAAAGAGATTATACAACAAGAGGGATATGCACAGATCTATGAGATCTATCTTTGGTCTTCTTCAAGGACAATATTCCCTTATGTGAATGGGTTTTGCATAAGTAATTATATGCTCTGGTGCCTATGCATAGGTACAGACACAGTGCACAACTCTCAAAGCACAGTACATAGTGTCTTACATGAAATGGCATTAACAACTATACCTGCACATTATTTTGTCTGTCTGTAGTAAATTTATGGTTTGAAGAATAATATAACCTGAGATTATAAATATTATTAATCACATTTTTCTTTCTTCTTGGTTTAATAAGCATTTTTGTTCCATTCTCTGTGATGATAATCTGTTCCATCTAAAAGCATAGGTGAACAGAAATCCATATTAAGTTAATGGTCCCTATATCAGTAAGAAATGTAATAGATGCTCAACATCAAATTATTTATTTATATATCCTCTGAATAATACAAACAAAAATATTAACTACAGAATATGATAATATATAAGGGTTTATCGTTGTTTGGCAGCAGATATGAAACAGTGTGTGTGATGTCCAGATGATTCATACGTCAATTTAGAGCAAACACAGTGCCTCCAAAGAACTGTGTCATTTCTAGCTTATGAAGATACACTGGGGATGGCTCTAGGCTGCATGGCCCTGTCCTTCTCAGCCATCACAATTCGAGTTCTAGTCACTTTTGTGAAGTACAAGGATTCTCCCATTGTGAAAGCCAATAACCACATTCTCAGCTACATCCTGCTCATCTCTCTAGCTTTCTGTTTTCTCTGCTCATTGCTCTTCATTGGACATTTGAACCAGACCACCTGCATCTTACAGCAGTCCACTTTTGGAGTATTTTTCACAGTGGTTATTTCCGCCGTGTTGGCCAAAACAATAACTGTGGTTACAAATTTCAAGCTCACTACTCCAGGGAAAAGGGTAAGAAGAATGATGATAAGAGGGCCAAATAACTTTCTCATTTCCCATTTGGATACTAATCCAACTAGCTCTCTGTGGTATCTAGTTGGTGACATGTCCTCCCTTTATTGACAGAGATATACTATCAGTACATGGGAAGGTCATCATTATTTGCAAAAAAAAAAAAAAAAAACAAAAAAAAAAACAAAAAAAAAACAAAACAAAACAACCAAAAAAAAAAAAAAAACACAATCATTGCCTTCTACTTTGTCTTGGGATGTTTGGGTTCCTTGGGTCTGGGGAGTTTCACTGTGGCTTTCTTGGCTAGGAACCTTCCTGACAGATTCAATGAAGACAACTTCCTAACATTCAGTATATTGGTGTTCTGCAGTGTCTGGATCACCTTCCTCCCTGTCTACCACAGCAGGCGGGGGAAGGTTATGATAATTGTGGAGGTTTTCTTTATTTTGACTTCTAGCACAGTGTTGCTAGGTTGTATCTTTGTCCCAAATGTTATGTTCTTTTAGTTTGACCAGATTTAAATTTCTTCAGAAATAAAAAGATAAATTGCTTTATCAAAAGTTTGATACTTTCAAAATATTAGATGATACACAACTTATCTGTTTTATTTTGTCTTAACAAAGGTATTCCTTAATCATAAAAAAAAGTTTAAGCAGTATACCTACAGACAGTATTTAAACTGCAGGGCAGTATTGCTTAAAATGATAACAATTAGTAAGATTTGGTGGCAAATGAGCTCTCACAAACATAAACATATTGAGAACAGGAAATATCAATTGAGGAATAGCTACTATCACTTTGACTTGTAGTTATGTGTTTAAGGCATGTTCCTAATTAAGGATTATTATAAAGTGACCCTGCTGCCTCTAGGCAATGCCTACTCCAAGCAAGTTGTTCTGGGAATTATAAGGAAGAAGACTGTAGATAGGATGGAGATAAAGCCAGTAATCAGCATTATAACATGGACTATTGTTGATTCCTTGCATCCATGTTCTTATCTTGGCATTGTTCAATTATATGTGGCCAAGAGATAGAAGAAAATAACACTTGTCTCATAACCTTTTGACCATGGTGTTTTGTTACAGCAACAGAAACTAAGACATCAGCAAATTAATAATTTGCCTTAGATGGGAATAGGAGTATCTTAGATCACTGATGCAATAAAAGGCATTGATTTAAAAATAGAAACAATGTTGAATCATAGTACAGTGTGGAGCAAAGTTACAGCTTTGGATATTCTTGATGGATATCACAGAGTCCTGACTTACTGGAATACCGTTAAAATGTACTATGTAGATGTTCAGAATATCCAATAACATACTAAGAAGAGCACAGTATATGAAAAGTATTGTGTTGTTCAGATTATGTCTGATCTATAAGGCTCTTGAACGTTAAATGAAAGCAGCATTTCACTATGAAATGTGTTTCTTTCAGTGCGAAAAAACAATAATGAAAATATTGTAATGCACAATAACTTTATCACTATTAGGTTACCGAAGTCGAGGAACAAATAAGTCACTTTACATGAAGAATCTCATTACACATTGTATCAAAATAGGAGTAACAAAATACTATTCAGTTTAATATTACATACACAAAGAGTTAAATACAAACACAAACCCATTGCTATTTGCCAACATTATTTGGTGATGTACGGCGTCATTTTTCACAAAATATTGCTTGTTCCTTTATTTTTAACTCTGATTTGATACTTTATTTTTGAGGCTGTAATTTAATTGCATTTTTCTTTATATTTCATGATTCCAACTTACCATTTGTAATTCTCCACGCACACCTACAATGCACATGGGCTCATATATCAATCAATATTACTGAATGCATATATGTATCTTATATACATATACATTTTAAAATATAAGCTGTAGATAACATCTAAATTTGCATACATTTATATTCTGATAACTCATTACTTGGTACTACATGAAAAAAATCTTTGTTCTTTTCCTTTGCAATGACAAATGCTCACATATATATATATATATATATATATATATATATATACACATATATATATATGTGTGTGTGTGTTTGTGTGCAATATATATATATATATATATATATATATATATATATATATATATATATATATTACCCTGTTAATTGTTATTTAAGGTAAAATTTTTTTGAGCTTACTACCTTCCAAACAGGCATACACAGCGTAATTATTCTTCATTTGATTGTACTTTTTGAGACATATTCCCAAAGTTTGTTGTTTTACGTATGCTCCTTTCACAATATTTGTATTCACAGCCAACTTCCTCAATCTTTGATTTTCAAGATCTTTCCCTTCAACTGTTGCACTTTTCCCTGTGCCTTGGATGAAGGAAAAACATTTGAGAGCATACATTCATCTTTATTCCTTTCATCTTTCCTCTAGTTGCATGTAATATAATTTCTAACTATTTCAATTCTAGTCTTTAGAGGTAAAGTTTCTAGTTGGAGACTAACACAAGTCGTACATACAGATATAAAATGTAATCCCCATTTTCTGCCACTGTCACACGTCCCTGGCTGTGAGTAAGTTTGTTAGTTTGATCCATAACTGTGTTAAATAACTTCTTGGGGAACTGTAATTAATCATTTATCATATTGTCCCAAGTTCAACATTTGATGAACATTCACACGGGATGCAATTATTCTCAAAACATTTCTACCTTTTTTTAAAGATCTATCCAAACGTCTCTTCCTCAGATGTCTTTTTTACCAAGTTCTTATTTTTCATTGATTTTAATTTAACTTTCTACCTTTTTATTTCTGCTTTGTGAATTTCATATCATGTATCCACACAGGTTCATTTGATAAAGCATAAGCAAAATATTATGTTGGCTAATTTTTTCACCTTGATACAAATTAGAGTCACTTAAGAAGAGGGACTGTGTACTTAATTTAAGGGTATTTATTTGAACAACGATCAATGCAGTAGATAAACAAACAAATGTGGGTAATGCTCCCTGTAGTCCATTGGCCCTGGGCAGTATAGAAAAGCAGGCTGAGCAGGGATTTTTATTCCTCCATGGTAGTGTATAGTTCCACACAAACTTTTCTCTACATCACAGTATAAGTAGGAAGCCAAATGAACACTAAAATTCCCCAAATTGCTTTGGTTAGTGTTTTAGCTCACCAACAGATATTGACTTCAAACTTGCTGACAAATTTGATTCAAATTAAGGACTGAGTCTTAAGCACAAATAATATGATTGACGTGTTTTCTAAATTTCCTTATGATTGAAGCTCAATGATCAATGGAGGCAAGGCAGTACTTGATCGTAATTTTCTCAATTGGAAGGATGAGGCAAGGATGGTAATGAGAAACAATGTAAAAATTGAGCTGAGAGATGCTAGATCCATTTAGTAATTGTGAGCATCTGTACCTTTAATATGAATAGAAATATTTTCAAATGTTTCCCTATTTTGGGTTGGGGAGATAGTTTGGTAATGAAGGGAATTTTTTAGCGGGCTCACAAGATTCTATTAATACACTTCTTATTTATCATTTTCCACTTTAATCCTCATGTACCCATGGACACATGAATCTTTCTCCACAACATATACATGATTTAAAATTATAGGGAAAAGAAAATAAATAAAAAGACAACCAAAATTCTATGAATAAGTTCTCTGATTTACTTCTTTTTTCTCCAAAGTTAAGTTCTACTATTCAAATTTAGGCTCAAATTCAAGAACTCATACTAATCTTGAACATTCAATTTTTCTACCCAAACATCCTTAAATGATTCTGGCCTGAAACTGCACACTGCACAGGTGTACTTCCTAACGTGAACAAACAATACCATGTATAAATCACATAAGAAGAAAAAAAGCAGCAGCCACAAATACATAAGTGTTCTCTAGGAAGCTGCGTGGAGTTGCTGCCAAATGCCTGTAATCTCTGTAAGAAGATATGCGAGGCCTGTAAGTTCATCAAAAAAAAATCTTCTGCTAAACAGTGAACATATGACTAACATGAGAGATTAGAGAATATCTTACAAGTAAAAACAAAGATTCTCTCAGCTTTGAAACCTTTTTTTTCCCTAGAGTCAATATTGATTATGAAGTTTGGTGGCTTCTGGAATCTTCTAGAATCAACACTATCACTTGTTCCCTGAGTTATGACCACGTGTATTTGAATTAAAATAAAAAAAAAAAACCTACAGGTTTCCATTTAAAAAAATAAACTATACTTTTTTGTTTCAAAATTTATTCGTTATAGCATATCTCTAAATTGTTAATTCTCTTCTACATTGTCAGATTAGATTCTAAGTTTTGGCAAAAGGCTTTAAAACAAATTGTTAACCTGTGGCTAGTACACCAGGATGAAGTTTTTCATTAAATTATTTCATTTACTTAAATTCCAAACTTTGCTGTCCATGATCCACTTTCTGGGAGTTACTCACCCATCACCTCTAGCATATGCCTTGACAGTGTATTCCCCCAAATATTACTGGTGCTCATCAATGACACATTCCTCACCCTCTCCTGCATCAATTTTCCCTGTGGCATAAAGTCTCTACAGAATTTGGCACATCTTCTCTTACAGGAGATAAACAATGTTCTCCTCTGAAACATATGTGCTGGAGGAAACAGGCCAGCTCATAAATGTTCTTTGGATAGTGTATTAGATTTTGGTAGTTCTCAGCGATGTACGTTAGTTGACACTGTTTTTCTTCCTATGCGCTTTCCACAACCTCATCTCCTTCGATCCTTTCTCTAAGTCTTTGTCAGTGATCAGTGTCTCAGTCCAATGATTGACTATAAGTATCTGTCTCAGTCAGCTCTGAGTATAGACTCACAAGTGACAGCCCTGATAGTCTCCTGTCTGCAAACACAACAAGGAATCAATAATAGTGTCAGGGTTTGGTGGCCATGTTGGATGGATCCCATGTTGGACTGGTCCTTCAGTTGCAAAATTAGAGTTCGGAAAAAGAAACTGAAAATGTTTTAGTGCGACTCATTATTATAGGAATTGTATTAAATATTCATGGCATTAGGAAGATGGAGAACCACTGCTTTAAAATGACAAATACTTGTTGGTTTGTGTTTTATTTCAAGATTGAACACATTGCATTCTACAGCCAGTAATTAGCCCTCTGATTCTGAAAGATAGGTCAATTTTCTTCTGTGTAGTTCTTGGTAGTTTTCTGCTTTATGTGGGGGTGTAAACATGGATCCACATAAAATTTCATCCTTTTCATGTTCATAAGTACATTGATATTACAGTTATTGCTTTTGTCTCTTTTGTCATTTACTAGGGGACTATGATTTACAGTAGATGATCTGGTATTCTTTCCACTGCCTCCTCAATTAGGTTCTGTGAGTCAAAGACAAAGTAACTGCGATGTAGCTGTATTTGGATGTTGGTAGGTATACCTATCTGTGGTTAAATAAAAGGAACGATTTTCAATCTTCCTAATGCTGCAACCCTTGCACCATCCCTGACTAGGCTATGTTATTTGTACTCAGTTGGAGAGGAAGTAGCTAGACCTACAGACTTTTGATGTATCAAGGTGACTGAATATTCATAGGGTATCCCACCCTTTCTCAAAATGATGGAGGAAATGTGGAGAGCAGAAAATGCTCCTAACCCTCAAGACACTGGAAACTCCAAGAAGTTTAGAGGTCTGATGGGGTGGGCAGTGTTTAGTCATTATGGGATGTAGAACTCTCCAGGGAATAGAACAGAACTGGAATAAAATCTGGA
Source organism: Rattus norvegicus (assembly GCF_021556685.1). Classification (NCBI taxonomy): domain Eukaryota; kingdom Metazoa; phylum Chordata; class Mammalia; order Rodentia; family Muridae; genus Rattus; species Rattus norvegicus. Next base: position 29,509,492 of record NC_141555.1, on the reverse strand, counting down.
GTGTAAATATAAATAAATAAATAAATTAATTAATTAATTAATACTTTAAAAAAGAATATATGAAAGGAGAACTCCAAGAGGGGGAAGCAACTATGATGTAAAGTGAATAAATTAATACATTCATATACACAAACATACATACATACATACATACATACATACATACATACATACATACATGTAGAGAGCTGCGACATGCCGCGCCTCAAAGATGGCGCTGGTTTCTGCCTTCCACCCTCCCAATGGTGAGTGCTCCTTTCAGTAAACAAGTCCTTATTTGGCTATGTCTGCCTGGCGCGCTAGCTTCCCCATAGTGAAAGCCTATCTACATAACCCACGTGGCTTGCTAGGAATGGCCAGTGGTAGCTATTTAAGTGTGGTGCAGGGCGTTCCCTGAAGAGAGAAAGAGTCAGAAGAAAGAGAGAGAGAGAGAGAGAGAGAGTCAGAAGAGAGAGAGAGAGAGAGAGAGAGAGAGAGAGAGAGAGAGAGAAAGGAGAGAGAGAGTCAGAGGAGAGAGAATCAGAATATATAGAGGTCAGAAGGTTGTATCAAGGTTCCTGAGTAAAACTGCTTGAAGAAGATCTCTCCTGTGGTCTTGTCTTCCTTGCTGGTCGAGGTTGGGCACAGCACATACATATATACATACATGCATACATTAATTACTTATTTAGCTAGTTAGTTAAAGAATGAATGAAAAAAAAAAAAAAACAACACCACATGGGAAGAAAGTGGGATTCCCAGAGTGCAAATAGTCCTGAGAGCACAGTGGAGACCACCAGTTCTGATCACATTCATTGCCCAAGAATTACCTGCCTGGAGCCCTATGAGCTCCAGGAACCTATGAGCAGTCCAGGACAGGATCTGTCTGGTTTCTGCCTGTGCAAATAGCTGACCATCTGACATAGGTCTCTCTCACACACAAATCACACTGGAAAAAAAAAAACAGTCTCCAGAGTGCCCACAGACAGAATTACAGGAGTCTCTAGCCACTGTCATAGACAGCAAGACAAGCTAACACCACAGATAAAACAAGGGCGAGAGGCAAGGTTATGAAACTAACTAGCAGGATCCATGTACACTTGACAAAATCAGAACCAAGTTCCCTCACCACAGCAAGCCCTAGATGGGGGTCAGCATACTGGAAAAGCAAAATTTTGATTTAAAATCAGAGCTCATCGTGATGTTAGAAGACTTGAAGGACCTTAAAGAAATACAGACAACACAGGAAAACAAGGAGAAGCCCATTAAAAGGAGACACAATAATTCCTTAAAGAATTACAGGAAAACACACCAAACTGGTGAAGGAAATGGACAAAATAATCCAGACCCTAAAAACGGAAATAGAAACAATAAAAAGGCACAAAGGGAGAAAACCCTAAATACAGAAAACATAGGTAGGAGTTGAAGCAATACCCAAAGAATACTAGAGATTGAGGAGTAAATGTCAGGGTCAGAAGATACCTTAGAAAATATTGAAACAAGCATCTAAGATAATGTGAAACACAAAAGGCCCCTAACACAAAACATCCAGTAAATCTGAGGTACAACGACAGGATTAAACCTAAGCATAGTAAGTGTAGAAGAGAGGGAAGATTATCAAGTTAAAGGGGCAATAAATATATTCACCAAAATTATGGAAGAAAGCTTCCAGAACCTAAAGAAGGAAATGGCCCATAAATATTAAAAGAATTATACAGAATTCCAAATAGATTGGAGAAGAAAAGAAAGTCCTCCTCTCACATAATAGAGAAAACACCAAATACATCACAAAATACAAAAAGAAAAGAACAAATATTAAAAGCAGTAAGAGAAAAGGGTCAAGGAAACTATAAAGGCAGAACTATCAGAATGGAACCGGACTTCGTACCAGAGAAAATGAAAGCCTGAAGATCCTGTTCATATATGACAAAAAACCCTGAGAGAAAACAAATACCAAATCAGTCTACTATATTCAGCAATAATCTCAAATAGCATAGATGGAGAAACAAAGATATTGCATGACAAAACAAAATTTACACAATATCGTTCTAAAAAGGATAGTAGATGGAAAACTTCAACACAAGGTGAGAAAATACACCCAAAACCTCAGGAAAGTAATTTTGACTAACCCAAAAGAAGATAGCCACACAAACATAACTCCAGCTCTAACAACAAATATAATGGAAAACAATAATTGTTGCTCCCTAATATCTTTCAACATTAATGGACTCAATTCCCCCAATAAGAAATAGACTAACTGCAGAAAAGATATATAAAGAGGACCCAACATTTTGCTGAATACAGGATATTTTTCAGAGAGCAATGATGGAAAACAATTTTCCAATGAAATGGTTCAAAGAAAGAAGCTGAAGTAGTCATTCTAACATCAAATAATATTAACTATCAACTAAAAGATATCCATAAAAATTAGGAAGGACACTTCATATTCATCAAAGGAAAAATCCACCACAATGAACTCTCAATCCTCAATATCAATGCTGTAAATGCAAGGGTACCTATATTTATAAAAAAAAACCTTACTAAAGATGAAAGAACACATTGCATCTCACATGATAATAGTAAGAGATTTCCACACCACACTCTCATCAATGGACAAATCATGGAAACAGAAACAAAGACACATAGAGAAACTAACAAAAGTCATTCACCAAATGGATTTAAGAAATATTTATAGAACATTTCATCCTAAAACAAACACACACACACAAATACACACACACACACACACACACACACACACACACACTCACACATTCTTCTCAGGACCTCATGGTAGCTTCTTTAAAATTCACCATATAGTCAGTCACAAAAGAGGCCTCAACAGATACAAGAAGACTAAGGTTTGTCTTCAATAAGAAAAATAATTAGAGAAAGCCCACACATATATGGAAGTTGAACAAAATTTTGTTCAATGATAACTTGGTCATGGAAGTATAATGAAATAAATTAAAGATTTTTTTTTGAATTTAGTAAAAATGAAGGCACAAAAATTATGGTACACAATCAAAGCAGTGCTAAGATGAAATCTCGAAACTCTGAGTGCCTCCAAAAAAAATCTGGAGAGAGCATATATTAGCAATTGGACAGCACACCTAAAATCTGTAGAACAGAACAAAAGCAAATACAATAGAAGGTAGGAAATAATCAAACTCAGGGCTGAAATCAAACAAGTAGAAACAAAAAGGACCATACAAAGGATCATCAAAACCAAGATCTGGTTCTTTGAAAAAATCAACAAGATAGATAAACCCTTGGCTAGACTAAACAGAGGGCACCGAGTGTTTATCCAAAGTAACAAAATCAGGAATAAAAAGGAGACATAATCACTGATACTGAGGAAATTAAAAAAATCATCACATCCTACTTCAAAATCCCATATTCAGCAAAAATGGAAAATCTGGAGGAAATGGATAAACTTTCTACACAAATACAAGGTACCAAAGTTAAATCAGGATAATTTAACCTGTGTAAACAATCCCACAACTCCTAAAGAAATAGAAGCAGTTATTAAAAATCTTCCAATGAACAAAAGCCCAGGACCAGATGGGTTTTGTGCAGAATAGTAAAAGACTTTCATAGAACCCTAACAGCAATACTGTCTAAACTATTCCACAAAACAGCCACAGAAATAGAAGGAACACTACCGAAATCGTTCTATGTAGCCACAAATATGATTATACATAAACCATATAAGAATTGCAAAAAAGAAAGACAGCTTCTGAAAAAATCCCTTAGGAATATTGAGGAGAAAATACTCTACAAAGTTCTCACAAACTGAATCCAAGAACACACCGAAACAACCCTTATGGGATGATCCAGTATTTTCATCGCAGGAGTGCAAGGATGGCTAAATGTATGGAAACGTAACAAAGAAATCCATTATATGAAAAAATTCAAAGAATAAAACCATGTGATCATCTCATCAAATGCTGAGGGCATTTCACAATATTCTTCACCACATCATGTTAAAAGTCTAGGAAAGAACTGCAATTGAAGGCCTATAGTTAAACATAGTAAAAGCAATATACAGCAAACCTGTTGCCAACATTAAACGAAATGGAGAGTGACTTGAGCAATCCCACTAAATAAAGAAATAGGCAAGGCTACACATTCTCTCCCTACTATTTGAATATACTCCTTGAAGTCCTAGCCAGAGCAATCAGACCACAAAAGGAGGTCAAAGGGATAGAAATTGGAAATGAAGAAGTCAAAATATCACTATTTTCAGATCATATGATAGTATAATTAAATGACCTGAAAAGTTCAACCAGAGAACTACTAAGCCTGATCAACAAATTCAGCAAAGTGACTTGAAATAAAATTAACTCAAACAAATCAGTAGGCTTCCTCTATCAAAGGATAAAGAGTCTGAGAAATAAGTTAGAAAAATGGCACCCTTCACAGTAGCCACAAATAATGCAAAAACCACAGTGTGACTCTGAACAAGCAAACAAAGAATCTGTATTTCAAAAATTTCAAATGTCTGAAAGAAGGAAATTGAAGAAGGTCTCGAAAAATGGAAAGATATACCATGAAAATGGACTGGAAGGTTTAATATTGAAAAGTGGCTACTTGACAAAAGCAATCTCCAGATTCAATGAAATCCACATCAAAATTTTACCTCAGTTCTTCACAGAGTTAGAAAGAGCAATTTACAAATTCATTTTGAAAAACAAAAACACAGGAGAACAAAAATTATCCACAACTATAAAAGAAGTCCTGGGGGAATAACCATTCCTGACCTCAAGTCATATTACAGAGCAATAGTGATAAAAATTGTATGACGTCATACAAGGACAGGCAGTATGATCAATGGAAAAGTATTGAAGAAACAGATATAAACCCACACACCTATACTCACATGGGCTTTAACAAAGGAGTTAAATCCATCCAATGGCAAAAAAATATATATATAGCATTTTCAAGAAATGGTTCAACTGGAAGTCAGCATATACAGGAATGCAAATTGAGTCATTCTTATCCCCCTGTTCAAAGCTCGGGTTGAAGTGGATCAAGGACCTCCACTTAAATCTTGATATACTTAAATTAATAGAAGAAAATATGAGGAAGAGCTTTGAACACGTGGGCACTTGAGAAAATTTTCTGAACAAAATACCAATGGCTTATGCTCTATGATCAAGAATCAACAAACGGGATCTCATAAAACTGCAAAGCTTCTGTAACACAGAGGACACTGTGGTTAGGACAAAACGGCAAACAACAGATTGGGAAAAGATCTTTACCTATACTACAACAGATAGAGGGCTTATATCCCAAATATACAAAGAACTCAAGGAGTTAGACCACAGGGAGAAAAGTAACCCTATTAAAAAATAGGATTCAGTGCTAAACAAAGAATTCATAGCTGAGGAATGGCTTATGGCTGAGAAACACCTAAAGAAACGTTCAACATCTTTAGCCATGTGGGAAATGCAAATCAAAACAACCCTGAGATTTCACCTCACAGCAGTCAGAATGGCTAAAATCAAAAAGTCAGATGACAGCAAAGTCTGGCGAGGATGTGAAGAAAGAGGAAAACTCATCCATTGTTGGTGGGATTGCAGACTGGAAATCAATCTTGAGGTTCCTCAGAAAGTTGGACATTACAGTACTTTAGGACCAAGAAATACCCCTCTTGGGCATGTAACCAAAAGATACCCCAAAATATAAAAAAGACACATGCTCCACTATGTTTAAAGCAGCCTTATTTTAATAGTCACAAGATGGAAAGAAACCAGATGCCCTTCAACAGAAGAATGGATAGAGAAAATGTGGTATATCTACAAATCGGAATACTATTCAGCTATCAAAAACAGTGACTTTATGAAATCCATAGGCAAATGGATGAAACTAGTAAATTTCATCCTGAGTGAGGTAACCCAATCACAGAAAACCACATATGATATGCACTCATTGATAAGTGGCTATTAGCCCAAATGCTTGAATTACCCTAGATGCACAGAAGACATGAAACTCAAGATGGATGATCAAAATGTGAATACTTTACTCCTTCTTTAAAAGGGGAACAAGAATGGCCTTGGCAGGTAATAGGGAGGCAAAATTTAGAACAAAGGGAGAAGGAACACACATTTGGAGCCTGCACCACATGTGGCCAATACATATACAGGCACCCAATTAGATAAGATGGTTAAAGCAAAGAAATGCAGGGTGACACAGACCGGTTGTAGTTCTCTCCTGAGAGACACAGCCAGAATACAGCAAATACATAGGCGAATGCCAGCAATGTAATCCACTTAATTGTGATCGGGACCCCCGTTTAAGGAATTGGAGAAAGATCTGGAAGATTGAAGGGCCTCAAGTCCCCATATGAACAACAATGCCAACCAACCAGAGCTTCCAGGGATTAAGCCACTACCCAAAGACTATACATGGGATGATCCCGGGCTCCAACCTCATAGGTAGCATGAATAACCTAGTAAGAGCACCAGTGGAAGGGAAAACCTTTGGTCCTGCTAAGACTGAACCCCCAGTTAACGTGATTGTTGGGGGGGAGGGTGATAATGGGGGGAGGGTTGGTAGCGGAAGCCCATATAGAAGGGGAGAGCGAGGCGTTAGGGGGATGTTGGCTCAGAAACTGGGAAGGGGAATAATAATCAAAATGTAAATAAGAAATACTCATGTTAATAAAGATCAAAAAAAGATTTAATGACAGTAATGAAATAGACTTGCTAGAAAGACAGAGCCAACAGGATAAGAGCAAAATGTTATTTCTTCCATGTCATTATATAGGCTTCCAATAGGAGGAATTGCACACATTGTAGCTGAATTAAATACCTGGATTCAAGGAGTGTGTTTTTATTTTAAAAATTCAGACTAGAAGTAGATATTCTCACTTTCAATGAAAGTGGAAGTCCCTCAAAGGTATACCCATTATTTTATAGTTTTTAGATAATTCCAGTTGTAGTCAAGTAGGCAACCAAAAATAGTCTACTTCTTGTCAACTTGAAACAACATCATACTACCTTATGTTGTGAATAATTTGTAAAGAAAATAATAAAAAGAGCTTAATGGTGCCTTGATAAAATAGAATGATCCTACATACAAATAGAAATGCAACATATATTTAACCCAAACATAGATATAGTGATGTGATATAATCATCAAGTCTACAATCTCAAACACATTATATATTTAGAATCGTTGGAAATGTGTTCTACAACACATTCTTTTAGGATCTCAAATTTGAAACGAATATGAAAACCTTTTGTATTGTCTTAATTGATATTATATTGCTTGACAAATTGATGAAAGAAAACACAAAAACCTATAGAAACACTTTGTTAACAAAATACGAAGGAATTATTGATTTCAATTATTAATCATTTTTCTACAACTGGTTATGGTTATAAAGACTACCATGTGTAAAATACCTTCTTCACTACCCTGTCCTATTTTCTTCACCCATAAGAAGCACCTCATTAGATACCAATCTCCATACCTGATGGATTTGCATCCTTTGACATTTTGCCTGGGATTAGTTATTTTCTTTTTACATTGAGTATGTGGGCAAAGACTTCTCCACCTTTTCCCACATGAAGCTGTCTCTGGTTTCTACCTCTTGTCCTGAAAAATTTTTTGAGAGAGCACACAACTCTCTTCTAGAAAATGAGAGTCAAAATGACCTAGTTAACTGCATGTTCTTTACTCTTGTTAAACTGCATTCTAGTTTCCCCCTGCATCAGTCAACCAGGATGTGTTTTTTTTTTCTTGTATACTTTGTCTTTAAATGAAATCTGGTAATTTCCATTTAGAATTAGTCTATTGAAAATGTTTCCCTCCAAGCCTTGGTCATATTGAGTGGTCTTTTGATTTTTACCCCATAATATTGTGAAGCCACAACATCGTCTATTTGTAATTCTAACCAGTTTGAGCAACTTATACATTTAATCATGGACTTTGACCCTGATTTGTGTAGATTTCTTCCAAGAGAGCAACCTGAGTCATTCCACTAGGAACCAAGCAAAGAAAGTCAAATCAGAGTTTGACGCCCCTCTGATACTCTGGTCTAAATTTCCTATAGAAACTGCGAACTATTTAGTCATTTCCAGAAGCAATACTTGATATAGCACCTTCTGTTTGAACTCATAGTGATGGTCAATTTTTGCTGCTGGTAAAAGACATCAAGGTTCTAGTGAGATGTCACCAAATGACACTTTACCCAACTGTATGAGTGTATTGTAGTCATCTATAATTTGCCTCTTATATTAATTTATTTGTTCAAGTGTTGTCTATCTCTGTCTCTCCTGATCATTCTGCTATTTGTCATTGTGAATTGAGAATTATTGATTAAATCTAATAAGCAGCTTACTCCTTTGGCATATTATCTTTACTATTTCCTGAAAACCTATAAAGACAAGGAATTGTGTATGGACTCTATATGTTAGAGTGTTTTTTTTTTTTTTTTTGACATTGAATGGCTGAGTGCAGGGACATAAAACCACTGGAAAACAGGAGACATATTGCTGGGTGTCATAAGCACTCCTGACCATTCTAATTAGTTTCCTTACAGAGATGTGTCCTTAGGTGTATAATGACAGGTTCCTCTCTGGCTTGCACCTGTTTCCTTAAAATTATATCTGCGATAACTTTAAAAATAATATTTCCTTCCACCAGGAAATAACAGGGAACAAACCACTCCCAAGGTTACACAGATATTGACCCATGACTGTTGCCACCTATGTAGCAGAAGAAGGACTTGTCAGGCATCAATGGGAGGAGAGGTCCTTTGTCCTGTCAAGGCTCAATATCTCATAGTAGGGGAATGTCAGGGAATGGAGGGTGGAGGGAATGGGTGGATAGGTGTATAAGGAGCTCCCTCATAGAAGCAGGGGAAGAGGGATAAGATAGTTGGTTCCAGAAGGTGAAACAGGTAAAGAGAGTAACAATTAAAATGTAAATAAAAATAAATAAATTATGCACTTAACCCATCTGGACCTGGGCTCTTTTTGGTTGGGAGACCTTTAATGAACCTATTTCCTTAGGAGTTATGGGGTGGTTTAACTGGTTTATCTGTTCCTGATTTAACTTCCGTACCTGGTATCAGTCTAGGAAATTGTCCATTTCCTGAAGATTTTCAAGTTTTCTTGAATATAGGCTTTTATAGTAAGATCTGATGATTTTTTTTAATTTCGTCTGAATCTATAGTTATGTCTCCCTTTTCATTTCTGATTTTGTTAATTTGGACACACTCTCTGTTTCCTCTTGATAGTCTTTCTAAGGGTTTATCTATCTTGTTGATATTCTCAAAGAACCAACTTTTGGTTCTGTTGATTCATTGTATAGTCCTTTTTGTTTCAACTTCGTTGATTTCAGCTTTGAGTTTGATTATTTCCTCCCTTCTACTCCTCCTGGGTGTATTTGCTTCTTTTTGTTCTAGAGCTTTTAGGTGTGCTGTCAAGCTGTTGACATATGCTCTTTCCTGTTTCTTTCCGCAGGCACTCAGACCTATGAGTTTTCCTCTTAGCACAACTTTCATTGTGTCCCATAATTTTGGGTATGTTGTACCTTCATTTTCCTTAAATTCTAAAAAGTCTTTAATTTCTATCTTTATTTCTTCCTTCACCAGGTTATCGTTGAGTAGAGCATTGTTCAACTTCCACGTATATGTGGGCGTTCTTCCCTTATTGTTATTGAAGACCAGCTTTAGCCCATGGTGGTCTGATAGCACTCAAGGGATTATTTCTAAATTTCTGTACCTGTTGAGGCCTGATTTTTGACCAATTATATGATCAATGTTGGAGAAAGCACCAAAAGAGCTGAGAAGGTATATCCTTTTGCTTTAGGATAGAATCTTCTATAAATATCTGTTAAGTCCATTTGGTTCATGACTTCTCTTAGTCTGTCTATGTCTCTGTTTAATTTCTCTTTCCATGATCTGTTCACTGATAAGAGTGGGGTGTTGAGAAAAAAGCCGAGAAAGAAATTAGGGAAACGACACCCTTCATAATAGACCCAAATAATATAAAGTACCTCGGTGTGACTTTAACCAAGCAAGTAAAAGATCTGTACAATAAGAACTTCAAGACACTGAAGAAGGAAATTGAAGAAGACCTCAGAAGATGGAAAGATCTCCCATGCTCATGGATTGGCAGGATTAATATAGTAAAAATGGCCATTTTACCAAAAGCAATCTACAGATTCAATGCAATCCCCATCAAAATACCAATCCAATTCTTCAAAGAGATAGACAGAACAATTTGCAAATTCATCTGGAATAACAAAAAACCCAGGATAGCTAAAGCTATCCTCAACAATAAAAGGACTTCAGGGGGAATCACTATCCCTGAACTCAAGCAGTATTACAGAGCAATAGTGATAAAAACTGCATGGTATTGGTACAGAGACAGACAGATAGACCAATGGAATAGAATTGAAGACCCAGAAATGAACCCACACACCTATGGTCACTTGATTTTTGACAAAGGAGCCAAAACCATCCAATGGAAAAAAGATAGCATTTTCAGCAAATGGTGCTGGTTCAACTGGAGGTCAACATGTAGAAGAATGCAGATCGATCCATGCTTATCACCCTGTACAAAGCTTAAGTCGAAGTGGATCAAGGACCTCCACATCAAACCAGACACAATCAAACAAATAGAAGAAAAACTAGGGAAGCATCTGGAACACATGGGCACTGGAAAAAATTTCCTGAACAAAACACCAATGGCTTATGCTCTAAGATCAAGAATTGACAAATGGGATCTCATAAAACTGCAAAGCTTCTGTAAGGCAAAGGACACTGTGGTTAGGACAAAACGGCAACCAACAGATTGGGAAAAGATCTTTACCAACCCTACAACAGATAGAGGCCTTATATCCAAAATATACAAAGAACTCAAGAAGTTAGACCGCAGGGAAACAAATAACCCTATTAAAAAATGGGGTTCAGAGCTAAACAAAGAATTCACAGCTGAGGAATGCCGAATGGCTGAGAAACACCTAAAGAAATGTTCAACATCTTTAGTCATAAGGGAAATGGAAATCAAAACAACCCTGAGATTTCACCTCATACCAGTGAGAATGGCTAAGATCATAAACTCAGGTGACAGCAGATGCTGGCGAGGTTGTGGAGAAAGAGGAACACTCCTCCATTGTTGGTGGGATTGCAGACTGGTAAAACCATTCTGGAAATCAGTCTGGAGGTTCCTCAGAAAATTGGACATTGAACTGCCTGAGGATCCAGCTATACCTCTCTTGGGCATATACCCAAAAGATGCCTCAACATATAAAAGAGACACGTGCTCCACTATGTTCATCGCAGCCTTATTTATAATAGCCAGAAAATGGAAAGATCCCAGATGCCCTTCAACAGAGGAATGGATACAGAAAATGTGGTACATCTACACAATGGAATACTACTCAGCTATCAAAAACAACGAGTTTATGAAATTCGTAGGCAAATGGTTGGAACTGGAAAATATCATCCTGAGTGAACTAACCCAATCACAGAAAGACATATATTGTATGCACTCATTGATAAGTGGCTATTAGCCCAAATGCTTGAATTACCCTAGATCCCTAGAACAAACGAAACTCAAGACGGATGATCAAAATGTGAATGCTTCACTCCTTCTTTAAATGAGGAAAAAGAATACCCTTGGCAGGGAAGGGAGAGGCAAAGATTAAAACAGAGACTGAAGGAACACCCATTCAGAGCCTGTCCCACATGTGGCCCATACATATACAGCCACCCAATTGGACTAGATGGATGAAGCAAAGAAGTGCAGACCGACAGGAGCCGGATGTAGATCGCTCCTGAGAGACACAGCCAGAATACAGTAAATACAGAGGCGAATGCCAGCAGCAAACCACTGAACTGAGAATAGGTCCCCTATTGAAGGAATCAGAGAAAGAACTGGAAGAGCTTGAAGGGGCTCGAGACCCCAAAAGTACAACAATGCCAAGCAACCAGAGCTTCCAGGGACTAAGCCACTACCTAAAGACTATACATGGACTGACCCTGGACTCTGACCCCATAGGTAGCAATGAATATCCTAGTAAGAGCACCAGTGGAAGGGGAAGCCCTGGGTCCTGCTAAGACTGAACCCCCAGTGAACTAGTCTATGGGGGGAGGGCGGCAATGGTGGGAGGGTTGGGAGGGGAACACCCATAAGGAAGGGGAGGGGGGAGGGGGATGTTTTCCCGGAAACCGGGAAAGGGAATAACACTCGAAATGTATATAAGAAATACTCAAGTTAATAAAAAAAAATAAAAAAAAAATGGATCGATTTGCATTCTACTACATGCTGACCTCCAGTTGAACAGGCACCATTTGTTGAAAATGCTATACATTTTTGGTATACATTTTTAACCATTTGTTACAAATGAAAAGTTTATGTACTATTAAAATAAATATGACTGTAAAAAAAAAAAGAGTGGGGTGTTGAAATCTCCTACTATTTTTGTGTGAGGTGCAATGTGTGTTTTGAGCTTTATTAATGTTTATTTTACATATGTAGGTGCACTTGTATTTGGGGCATAGATATATAGGATTGAGAGATCATCTTGGTGGATTTTTCCTTTGATGAATATGAAGTTTCCTTCCAGGGACTAAGCCAGTACCTAAAGACTGTACATGGAATGATCCTGGACTCTGACCTCATAGGTAGCATCGAATATCCTAGTAAGATCACCAGTGTAAGGGGAAGCCCTGGGTCCTGCTAAGACTGAACCCCCAGTGAACGTGATTGTTGGGGGGAGGGTGGCAATGGGGGAAGATGGAGAGGGGAGAGGGAGGGGATGGGAGATGTTGGCCCATAAACCGGGGAAGGGAATAACACTCGAAATGTAAATAAGAAATACTCAAGTTAGTAAAATAAATAAATAAATATATTATATCAGTCTTGCAGTAACCAAGCCTCAAGTGAAAAAACATTAAAAATTCTGCACATCTATTAACATGAGAAAGAACTAACCTATCCTCCTTCTCTTTAGGATTGGTGACATAATGCTGTGCATCAGCCATGCAGAGAACCCTTTCCTCTTTTTCTCCTGAAGTGTCTACTTGCATACCTACAGTTGAACCATCTATGCTCCTTGTGGCCTGAACACACCAATATGGCTTAAATCTCTGCAGTTCCTGCAATTATTTGCCTCCAATTAGCCTCTGATCTTTCTCACTTGGGAACAAAAGATCTGAGTAAGGAGGCCCTATCCTGAGTTATGATATGTATTTCCTTAAGAACAAGTGACCAATACTACGAGAGCACACAGAAACCCTATTTCTCTGAGAAAACTCACTCACATCTATCTTAGAAAATGTTTTTATGTTCATCAGCACAATGACAATGATTGCCAACAGTTACTGGCCGACCTGTTCATATCAGAAGAAATGGACTGAAAAATGTTGGAATGTAAAAACGTGGTACTGAATCCATATATGTATCTCTGACTGATAAAAATAATTTTTTGATAGTCTGTTTCCATTCCACACATCTCCCTTAGGATTCTGACCTTTACCAAGATACTGTGGTGCTGGTCATCTATTGCCAGACTTTAAGGCTGAGCTCCACTCAGCAGCTCAGAGGCCAGAAAACATGTAAAAAGTAAGTGAGTTCAAACAGGGTACATCAGAACAACATTCTTATCTAATATAGTTTCTATGGACTCATCATATATCTACACCAATAGTCCCAGAGGCCATGGACATAGGCAGATGTTCAAAAGTGCTTTTGTCAGTCAGTTGGCACCAGATATTTGATGTAAAATAATTAGAGGGATGTGCAGGTATGGATGAGCCTCAGTGGTTAGTGGTAGCTTAAAATGAGCAGTAAAAGAGACTTGATTGAGAGCCAGGAGGACAAGAGACTTACCAAGGCCATTAGTAGCAATCCTAACAGTAAAACTGAATGATAAACAAATTTTGTGAAACAAACAAGAAAAGAGCCAGAAGACTACCAAGCAACCATTGGAGAAAGACAAACATGCCTCCTGCAAATAAAGTGTACATTGAAAATAAGTCCTGTAACTGGAAGTAAAAGGTAAATTGAGTACTACAGTTAGAAGAGTAATGGGGCCAATGCTACTATTCTCCAGGAGCCTACTGTAAAAGTAAAAATTGCGGAAAAGTGATTGAGTTCTTACTGGTCACTGGATTGACATATTCAGTCCTCAATAATCTACTATGAAATTACCTCCCACACCCGCGGATCCCGGCCCGCTGCAGCTCTCTGCTCCCAGACCCGGTGAGAGAGAGACCCAACCGCCTGGTCAGGTGGGCACTCCTGAGGCTGCAGAGCGGAAGAGACCACCAACACTGCTCACCCCTGCCCACATCCCTGGCCCAAGAGGAAACTGTATAAGGCCTCTGGGCTCCCGTGGGGGAGCGGCAGGACCCCAGCCAGAGACACCACCGGACCCTGAAGGAAACAGACCGAATAAACAGTTCTCTGCACCCAAATCCCGTGGGAGGGAGAGCTGAAACTTCAGAGAGGCAGACAAGCATGGGAAACCAGAAGAGACTGCTCCCTGCACACACATCTCGGACACCAGAGGAAAAAGCCAAAGACCATCTGGAACCCTGGTGCACTGAAGCTCCCAGAAGGGGCGACACAGGTCTTCCTGGTTGCTGCCGCTGCAGAGAGCCCCTGGGCAGCACCCCACGAGCAAACCTGAGCCTCGGGACCACAGGTAAGACCAAATTTTCTGCTGCAAGAAAGCTGCCTGGTGAACTCAAGACACAGGCCCACAGGAACAGCTGAAGACCTGTAGAGAGGAAAAACTACACGCCCGAAAGCAGAACACTCTGTCCCCAGAACTGACTGAAAGAGAGGAAAACAGGTCTACAGCACTCCTGACACACAGGCTTATAGGACAGTCTAGCCACTGTCAGAAATAGCAGAACAATGTAACACTAGAGATAATGTGATAGCGAGAGGCAAGCGCAGGAACCCAAGCAACAGAAACCAAGACTACATGCCATCATCGGAGCCCAATTCTCCCACCAAAACAAACATGGAATATCCAAACACACCAGAAAAGCAAGATCTAGTTTCAAAATCATATTTGATCATGATGCTGGAGGACTTCAAGAAAGGCATGAACACACTTAGGGAAGCACAGGAAAACATTAATAAACAAGTAAAAGCCTACAGAGAGGAATCGCAAAAATCCCTGAAAGAATTCCAGGAAAACACAATCAAACAGTTGAAGGAATTAAAAATGGAAATAGAAGCAATCAAGAAAGAACACATGGAAAAAACCCTGGATATAGAAAACCAAAAGAAGAGACAAGGAGCTGTAGATACAAGCTTCACCAACAGAATACAAGAGATGGAAGAGAGAATCTCAGGAGCAGAAGATTCCATAGAAATCATTGACTCAACTGTCAAAGAACACAACTGCTCAGAACACAATTCAAGAAGTTGCAAAAACAGTTATCAAGTGTCATAAACGATTTGTTACAGGTGCAAGGACAGGGGATAAGATATTGACTGTGTTTATCTGTAAATAACTTCACTAACAACTATGGTTTTAGACATTCAGTGAACCTGTAGAGCTGACACTGGTGATGAATGTTTAGCCAGATAATTACTCCTGATGGATATCCATGTAAACATTCTCGGTTGTAAACTTGAATTTCTATTTATGCTTTGATCTTTCATATGTACTTGTGGTGAACAATTTAACACCTGATCATGTATTCTGAAAAATTTTTAGGTGCTGAGGACAAAGAGAAGACACACAGAAGGACTGAGACAGAGGGTCTGAACTGGAAGGACAGAGACTGATGGACAGAGCAGGAGAGGGGATGACCTGAAAAGACCAGTTTGAGATAAGGAGAACAAAGGTAAGTAGAACTAAGACAAAAAGATCTGGGCTGAGAAGTAATGTAGAGAGGAATAACTTATGTAACATAAGAGAGCAATCTAGAGAATGCAGGTGAAAAGAGGACAAAAGAAGAAGCTGGAAAGAACAGAAGGTGTAGGCAGGTTTCTCCTTATCTTGAGACAGAAAAGGACATTTCTTAATAGCAATGCAAAATTAGTCTTGTTAAAAGGAAGAGGCATTTTCTTTTACAAACTTGGGTTTAAATCACTTAGCATTAAAAGGGTAGAAGCGATTTCTTTCTATCTGTAATAAAGATTGGAGTTCATCTTTCTGTACTGGTCCTTGGTCTTTTGCACCATATGCATATGTAAGTATTGATGTCTGTGTAAGTATGCAATTATGAGAATGTATGCATGTGTGTGTGTGAGTGTGTGTGTGTGTGTGTGTGTGTGTGTGTGTGTAAGAATGTAATTGTGACTCTGCTCCCAGACCCCGTGAGAGAGAGACCCAACCGCCTGGTCAGGTGGGCACTCCTGAGGCTGCAGAGCTGAAGAGACCACCAACACTGCCCACCCCTGCCCACATCCCTGGCCCAAGAGGAAATTGTATAAGGCCTCTGGGCTCCCGTGAGGGAGGGCCTAGGAGCGGCAGGACCCCTGCCTGAGACACCGCCAGAACCTGAAGGAAACAGACTGGATAAACAGTTCTCTGCACCCGAAACCTGTGGGAGGGAGAGCTAAACGTTCAGATAGGCAGACAAGCCTGGGAAACCAGAATAGACTGCTCTCTGCACATACATCTCAGAAGCAAGAGGTAAAAACAAAAGGCCATCTGGAACCCTGATGCACTGAAGCTCCCGGAAAGGGTGGCGTAGATCTTCCTGGTTGCTGCCGTCACAGAGAGCCCGTGGGCAGCACCCTGTGAGTGAACTTGAGCCTCAGGACCACAGGTAAGACAAACTTTTCTGCTGCAAGTGACATGCCTGGTGAACTCAAGACACAGGCCCACATGAACAGCTGTAGACATGTACAGAGGAAAAACTACATGCCCAAAAGCAGAACACTCTGTCACCATAACTGACTGAAAGAGAGGAAAACAGGTCTACAGCACTCCTGACACACAGGCTTATAGGACAGTCTAGCCACTGTCAGAAATAGCAGAACAAAGTAACACTAGAGATAATCTGATGCGAAGAGGCAAGCGCAAGAACCCAAGCAACAGAAACAAAGACTAAATGGCATGATCGGAGTCCAATTCTCCCACCAAAAAAAACATGGAAAATCCAAACACACCAGAAAAGCAAGATCTAGTTTCAAAATCATATTTGATCATGATGCTGGAGGACTTCAAGAAAGACGTAAAGAACTCCCTTAGAGAAACACAGAAAAACATTAATAAACAAGTAGAAGCCTACAGAAAGGAATCACAAAAATCCCTGAAAGAATTCCAGGAAAACATAAATAAACAAGTAGATGCCCATAGAGAGGATACAAAAATCCCTGAAAGAGTTCCAGGAAAGCACAATCAAACAGTTGAAGGAATTAAAAATGGAAATAGAAGCAATCAAGAAAGAACACATGGAAAAAACCCTGGATATAGAAAACCAAAAGAAGAGACAAGGAGCTGTAGATACAGGCTTCACCAACAGAATACAAGAGATGGAAGAGAGAATCTCAGGAGCAGAAGATTCCATAGAAATCATTGACTCAACTGTCAAAGATAATGTAAAGCAGAAAAAGCTACTGGTCCAAAACATACAGGAAATCTAGGACTCAATGAGAAGACCAAACCTAAGGATAATAGGTATAGAAGAGAGTGAAGACTCCCAGCTCAAAGGACCAGTAAATATCTTCAAAAAATCATCTAAGGAAACTTCCCTAACCTAAAAAAAGAGATACGCATAGACATACAAAAAGCCTACAGAACTCCAAATAGATTGGACCAGAAAAGAAACACCTCCTGTCACATAATTGTCAAAACACCAAACGCACAAAATAAAAAAAGAATATTAAAAGCAGTAAGGGAAAAAAGTCAAGTAACATATAAAGGCAGACCTATCAGAATCACACCAGACTTCTTGCCAGAAACTATGAAGGCCAGACGATCCTGGACTGATGTCATACTGACCCTAAGAGAACACAAATGCCAGCCCAGGTTACTGTATCCTGCAAAACTCTCAATTATCATAGATGGAGAAACCAAGATATTCCATGACAAAACCAAATTTACACAATATCTTTCTACAAATCCAGCAGTAGAAAGGATATTAAATGGTAAAGCCCAACATAAGGGGGCAAGCTATACCCTAGAAGAAGCAAGAAACTAATCGTCTTGGCAACAAAACAAAGAGAATGAAAGCACACAAACATAACCTCACATCCAAAAATGAATATAACGGGAAGCAATAATCACTATTCCTTAATATCTCTCAACATCAATGGCCTCAACTCCCCAATAAAAATACATAGATTAACAAACTGGATATGCAACAAGGACCCTGCATTCTGCTGCCTACAGGAAACACACCTCAGAGACAAAGACAGACATTACCACAGAGTGAAAGGCTGGAAAACAACTTTCCAAGAAAATGGTCAGAAGAAGCAAGCTGGAGTAGCCATTCTAATATCAAATAAAATCAATTTTCAACTAAAAGTCATGAAAAAAGATAAGGAAGGACATCATATTCATCAACGGGAATATCCACCAAGATGAACTCTCAATCCTAAATATCTATGCCCCAAATATAAGGGCACCTACATACGTAAAAGAAACCTTACTAAAGCTCAAAGCACACATTGCACCTCACACAATAATAGTGGGAGATTTCAACACCCCACTCTCATCAATGGACAGATCATGGAAACAGAAATTAAACAGTGATGTCGACAGACTAAGAGAAGTCATGAGTCAAATGGACTTAACAGATATTTATAGAATATTCTATCCTAAAGCAAAAGGATATACCTTCTTCTCAGCTCCTCATGGTACTTTCTCCAAAATTGACCATATAATTGGTCAAAAAACGGGCCTCAACAGGTACAGAAGGATAGAAATAGTCCCATGCGTGCTATCGGACCACCACGGCCTAAAACTGGTCTTCAATAACAATAAGGGAAGAATGCCCACATTAACATGGAAATTGAACAATGCTCTACTCAATGATAAACTGGTCAAGGAAGAAATAAAGAGAGAAAATAAAAGCTTTTTAGAATTTAATGAAAATGAAGGTACAACATACCCAAACTTATGGGACACAATGAAAGCTGTGCTAAGAGGAAAACTCATAGCGCTGAGTGCCTGCAGAAAGATACAGGAAAGAGCATATGTCAGCAGCTTGACAGCACACCTAAAAGCCCTAGAACAAAAAGATGCAAATACACCCAGGAGGAGTAGAAGGCAGGAAGTAATCAAACTCAGAGCTGAAATCTGAAGTAGAAACAAGTAGAAACAAAAAGGACCATAGAAAGAATCAACAGTACCAAAACTTGGTTCTTTGATTAAATCAACAAGATAGATAAACCCTTAGCCAGACTAAAGAGAGGACACAGAGAGTGCGTCCAAATTAACAAAATCAGAAATGAAAGGGGAGACATAACTACAAATTCAGAGGAAATTAAAAAAATCATCAGATCTTACTATAAAAACCTATATTCAACAAAACTTGAAAATCATCAGGAAATGGACCATTTCCTAGAAAGATAACAGGAACCGAAGTTAAAGCAGGAACAGATAAACCAGTTAAACAACCCAATAACTCCTAAGGAAATAGAAGCAGTCATTAAAGGTCTCCCAACCAAAAAGAGCCCAGGTCCAGACGGGTTTAGTGCAGAATTCTATCAAACCTTCATAGAAGACCTCATACCAATATTATCAAACTATTCCCCAAAATTGAAACATATGTATCACTACCGAATACCTTCTACAAAGCCACAATTACTCTTATACCTAAACCACACAAAGACACAACAAAGAAAGAGAACTTCAGACCAATTTCCCTTATGAATATCAACGCTAAAATACTCAATAAAATTCTGGCAAACCGTATTGAAGAGCACATCAAAACAATCATCCACCATGATCAAGTAGGCTTCATCCCAGGCATGCAGGGATGGTTTAATATACGGAAAACCATCAATGTGATCAATTATATAAACAAACTGAAAGAACAAAACCACATGATCATTTCATTAGATGCTGAGAAAGCATTTGACAAAATTTAACACCCCTTCATGATAAAAGTCCTGGAAAGAATAGGAATTCAAGGCCCATACCTAAACATAGTAAAAGCCATATACAGCAAACTAGTTGCTAACATTAAACTAAATGGAGAGAAACTTGAAGCAATCCCACTAAAATCCGGGACTAGACAAGGCTGCCCACTCTCTCCCTACTTATTCAATATAGTTCTTGAAGTTCTAGCCAGAGCATTCAGACAACAAAAGGAGATCAAGGGGATACAGATCGGAAAAGAAGAGGTCAAAATATCACTATTTGCAGATGATATTATAGCATATTTAAGTGATACCATAAATTCCACCAGAGAACTACTAAATCTGATAAACAACTTCAGCAAAGTGGCTGGGTATAAAATTAACTCAAATAAATCAGTTGCCTTCCTCTATACAAAAGAGAAACAAGCCGAGAAAGATATTAGGGAAACGACAGCCTTCATAATAGACCTAAATAATATAAAGTACCTCGGTGTGACTTTAACAAAGCAAGTAAAAGATCTGTACAATAAGAACTTCAAGACACTGAGGAAAGAAATTGAAGAAGACCTCAGAAGATGGAAAGATCTCCCATGCTCATGGATTGGCAGGATTAATATAGTAAAAATGGCCATTTTACCAAAAGCGATCTACAGATTCAATGCAATCCCCATCAAAATACCAATCCAGTTCTTCAAAGAGTTAGATAGAACAATTTGCAAATTCATCTGGAAAAACAAAAACCCAGGATTGCTAAAACTATCCTCAACAATAAAAGGACTTCAGTGGGAATCACTATCCCTGAACTCAAGCAGTATTACAGAGCAATAGTGATAGAAACTGCATGGTATTGGTACAGATACAGACAGCCAGACCAATGGAATAGAATTGAAGACCCAGAAATGAATCCACACACCTATGGTCACTTGATTTTTGACAAAGGAGCCAAAACCATCCAATGGAAAAATGATAGCATTTTCAGCAAATGGTGCTGATTCAACTGGAGGTCAACCTGTAGAAGAATGCAGATCGATCCATGCTTATCACCCTGTACAAAGCTTAAGTCCAAGTGGATCAATGACCTCCACATCAAGCCAGGCACACTCAAACTAATAGAAGAAAAACTAGGGAAGCATCTTGAACACATGGGCACTGGAAAAAATTTCCTGAAGAAAACACCAATGGCTTACGCTCTAAGATCAAGAATCGGCAAATGGGATCTCATAAAACTGCAAATCTTCTGTAAGGCAAAGGACACTTTGGTTAGGACAAAACGGCAACCAACAGATTGGGAAAAGATCTTTACCAATCCTACAACAGATAGAGGCCTTATATACAAAATATACAAAGAACTCAAGAAGTTAGACTTCAGGGAAACAAATAACCCTATTAAAAAAAGGGGTTCAGAGCTAAACAAAGAATTCACAGCTGAGGAATGCCAAATGGCTGAGAAACACCTAAAGAAATGTTCAACATCTTTAGTCAGGAGGGAAATGCAAATCAAAACAAGCCTGAGATTTCACCTCACACCAGTGAGAATGGCTAAGATCAAAAACTCAGGTGACAGCAGATGCTGGCGAGGATGTGGAGAAAGAGGAACACTCCTCCTTTGTTGGTGGGATTGCAGACTGGTACAACCATTCTGGAAATCAGTCTGGAGGTTCCTCAGAAAATTGGACATTGAACTGCCTGAGGATCCAGCTACACCTCTCTTGGGCATATACCCAAAAGATGCCTCAACATATAAAAGAGACACGTGCTCCACTATGTTCATCGCAGCCTTATTTATAAAAGTCAGAAAATGGAAAGAACCCAGATGCCCTTCAACAGAGGAATGGATACAGAAAATGTGGTACATCTACACAATGGAATATTACTCAGCTATCAAAAACAACGACTTTATGAAATTCGTAGGCAAATGGTTGGAACTGGAAAATATCATCCTGCCCAATCACAGAAAGACATACATGGTATGCACTCATTGATAAGTGGCTATTAGCCCAAATGCTTGAATTACCCTAGATCCCTAGAACAAACGAAGCTCAAGACTGATGATCAAAATGTGAATGCTTCACTCCTTCTTTAAATGAGGAAAAAGAATACCCTTGGCTGGGAAGGGAGAGGCAATGATTAAAAAAGAGAGTGAAGGAACACCCAGTCAGTACCTGCCCCACATGTGGCCCATTCATGTACAGCCACCCAATTAGACAAGATGGATGAAGCAAAGAAGTGCAGACTGACAGGAGCAGGATGTAGATCGCTCCTGAGAGACACAGCCAGAATACAGCAAATACAGAGGCGAATGCCAGCAGTATACCACTGAACTGAGAATAGAACCCCCGTTGAAGGAATCAGAGAAAGAATTGGAAGAGCTTGAAGGGGCTCAAGACCCCATATGTACAACAATGCCAAGCAACCAGAGCTTCCAGGGACTAAGCCACTAACTAAAGACTATACATGGACTGACCCTGGACTCTGACCTCATAGGTAGCAATGAATATACTAGTAAGAGCACCAGTGGAAGGGGAAGCCCTGGGTCCTGCTAAGACTGAACCCCCAGTGAACTAGACTGTGTGGAGGAGGGTGGCAATGAGGGGAGAGTTCGGAGTGGAACACCCATAAGGAAGGGGAGGGGGGAAGGTGATGTTGGCCCGGAAACCGGGAAAGGGAATAACACTCGAAATGTATATAAGAAATACTCAAGTTAATAAAAAAGGAAAAAATAATGTAATTGTGAGATTGCATGAAATTTGGGCCCAGCTGAATTTCAGTGGAAATGTATCAATGCACATTTATTGAATGCAGGTGTGAAATTATATGTTTATGCATATTTGTCTATGTAAAAGTTTTTAATTCTGTAATTGCTATGCACTTTTCATGGTTTAATAGATGTTGATGGCTCCAAGCTTCTCCCTAGCCTGTCAAGCAAAAAGCATAAGGACAAAATGGAAAAGGCTCCAGCAAGTAATCCTCTACTTTATCTCCTGCTGTTTCAGAATGAGGTGGTAAGTGCCAGAGACTGCAGTTTCTGGTCTCAGAAGGCAGACCAGTTACACTAGCACAGCATAGTGACTTAGACATAGATAAGTAAATCAGGTACAGAAACTTAGTAACTTAAACTTAGATAAGTAAACTTATTATTATACAGCAACCCAAAATATCTTGTTAGACAAAATCTTACCACATATTTCGTAAGACAAAGTCTTACCCTCAGCTAACACCCTTCATCCTCAGCTTCTTCAAGAAGAACGAACAGGAGAAAGAAGATCAATCTTAGGGCTGGCCCATGGCAAGGAGGTGTATTATTTGTTTTAGGATGAAAGGTAGTATTGATATTTGTTAAAAATATTTGGTTCATACCTTGTTAGTTTCTCTGTGTCCTTGCTTAGTTTCTCTTTCCATGATCTGTGCATTTATGACAGTGTGGTATTGTATATGGAATTATGTATGCTTTGAGCTTAGTAAAGTTTAATTGATGAATGAGTATGCCCTTCATTTTGTAGCATAATTATTCAGTATTGATTTTTTCTTGGTATATTTTTCATTTGATGAGTATGAAATGTCCTTCATTACCATTTTTCATAACTTTTCCTTGAAAGTCTCTTTCATTTGATATTAGAGTGGTTACGCCAGGTTCTTTCTTGGGAACATTGGCTCGGAAATTTTTTTCCCACCTTTCATTCTGAACATATATTTGTCTTTGTCATTGGATTGTGTTGTTTAAGCAGCAAAATGCTGGGATATATATATATATATATATATATATATATATATATATATATATATATATATATATATGCATACACACACACACACACACACACACACACTCTTTATGTAGAATTGAGTCCTTTGGTGTTTTGTTTTATTTGGGACCAATATTTGCTTTTTTCTGTTAATTTTTTGTTAGATATCAAATTATGTTTCTGTGGCTATCTTCTTTAACTCTTTAGTGTTTTTTCAAAGTAGATTATTTTCTTGCTTTGTGTGGGGGTGTAGTTTCCCTCCTTGTTCTGGAACATTAGATATATTATCTTTTGAAGGACTGGATTTGTGGAAATATATTTTCTAAATTTGCTATTGTGTGGCATATCTTGATATCTCCATCTATGTTGTTAAGAGTTTTTATAGTAGCATGGGTTGACATTTTTGTTCTTTTAGAATCTGTGTGATATATGCCCAGGATCTGTGTCTTTTATGAAGTCTGGTGGAATTCTGATAGGTTTGCCTTTTTATGTTAGTCGACCTTTTTGCCTTACTGCTTTTAATATTTTTTCTTTGATTTGTGGACTTTATACTTTGACTATTATATGATGGGAGAAAATTCTTTTCTGGTCTAATTTTTTGGAGTACTATTTACTTCTCATATATTGTCTCTTTCTTTAGGTTAGGGAACATTTGTAGTATAATTTTGTTGAAGATATTTACTGGCCCTTCAAAGCGGGAGTCTTCATTCTCTTCTATACCTATAATCCTTAGGTTTTATCGACTCATTTTGTCTGAGATTTCTGGGATGTTTTGGGTTAGGAGTTTTTGTGTTTTGCATTTTTTGACAGTAGTGTCAATGTTTTCTATGGTACCTTCTGTCTCTGATAATCTTTTCATCTTTTATGTTCTGTTGTTTGATGCTTGCATTCTTGAATCCTAATTTCTTTCCCAGGTTTTCCATATCCAGAGTGACTCTTTTTGTGTGTTTTTGTTGTTGTTGTTGTTGCTGTTTAAATATTTTTTTCGTGATGGGTTGTTCAATTCCTCCACCTGTTTGATTATGGTCTCCTGTAATTCTTTAAGGGAGTTTTGTGTTTCCTCTACAAGGGCTTCTATCTCTTTACATCTGTTGTCCTGTATTTCTTTGATGGAGTTATTTATGTCTTTCTTAAAATCCTTTAACATCATCATGTTAAGTGATTTGAAGTACAAACATTTCTTTTTCTTTTCTGTTCTGTTGAGGGTATCCTAGCCTTGCGTTGGTGTGAGAACTGAGTTCTGATTATGTCATGTAGCCTTGGTTTATGTTGCTTAGGCTATTATACTTCCCTCTTGCCATCTCGTTATCTCTGGGGTTAGCTGGTTTTACTGTCTCTGACAATGGATTGATCCTCCTGTAAGCCTGTGTGTCAGCACTCCATGGAGATTAGGTCTTTCCTGAAGCATCTTGTGTACCAAAGCTGTGGAACAGGTTCAGCTACAAGGAATAGATAGAAATCAAAAGTATCCTGTAGCAGACTGCCCCTCTCTTCCTGGGTTCTGAGGACTCTGAGAAGTGGTAGTCTCTAATGTGATCTTGAGTGTGTCAGTACTCCTGGAAATCCAGCCATTTCCTGGTGGTGTCTGGGCACAGAGAGGTGAGGTACAGGTTCAGCTATGGAAACATAGCTTTGGGTCCTCTTGATTTTTAATCTTTCACTGGAACAGCTCACAAATGAAATTTGACTCTGTGACCAGTGAGCCCCTAGGAATGATCATCCCTTTGTATCTTCAGAGACTGGACAACACATGAGTGGCGCCTGACATTTTTACATGGGCGCTATGAATTAAAATAAGGTATCATATTCTTACATGTCAAATGTATTCCTAACTGAGATAATTGCTCAGTCAACAAAGCATTGCTGTTGAATATGAAATAGACTATCGTTGAAAAATAAAATGTTTAGACAATGTCATCTAGGTAATTGAATTTTAATATATTTATCAACTCACTTAATTACTTCATGATGGTGTAACCAACGCATGGAATGCATATTCATTAAAACGAAGAAAAGCATAAAGTTTATTTTTACAACTTTCTGAATCATGTAATAAATAATAAGTCTCCATTAATGTACCGGGATCCATAATAGTGGTATAGATTATGAATGAATAAAAAGTATTATGAGCTTTCTTTTATAAAAATTGCATAAAGATATAAGAAAAAAGAAAGAAGTGAATGCATAAATCAGTGTGTTGTAGGTGATTGTATGCAAATAATTCAAGAATCTATTTTAGAAATAAGTTCATTGAGACTGTCCTAAGAAAGTGACAGTTAAGTTAAATAAGATGAAAAATATTGAACTATATTTTGGGCAATATTACAATAAATATAAGGTAAATAAAAGGAAAAAGAGCTTGACATATACAAAAAGTAAATGTGAAAGAAGGTTGTATAGATTAAGTGATGGAAGAGAGGACGAAATAAATCTGAAGCTTAGGCAAATAAAGCATATGGGCTTACAGAAACAACATAAGAGATATAAATTTTTATTTATGGAAAATATCTTAGAAATAATTGAATAGTTTTAAATAAGTTTGTTTAACTCAGTATGTATATAGGAAGGGACTCTGGTTACTTATGTATTATGAAATGATACCGAGAATGATTTGAAGGCTGTTTTTGAAGTCTAACTGGAAGTAGTGTCAGTGATAATGAAAAAGAGTCATATCAGAGAGCTATGTTGGAAATTGATGTTTTTGGTAGAAGAATGAGTGTGGGGAGGGCAAGAATCAAATAAAGCTAATGTCTTTTTTCTGAGCAAATGAAAAGGTGTTGGGATTATTTACTCTGATTTGAAATATTTCATGATAAGTGGGTTTAGGAGAATTTTAAAGGAATTTATTTTAGATTGATTTACTTCAAGATGCTTGAAAGTACCTGTAACTCACTAGACATTTCTACTTACTGTACATGGTTTTGTGATTTAAGCCATTACTCAGAGCATTATTAGCTGTTATATAAGAAAAAACTTAATTCAATATCTGTATTTATTAAGTTATATCTGGGAGTTCTTATTTAATAAAGAGCAAACCTATGATTATACTACATGTTTATTTAGTATATTCAGCAAATTATTTGCCCATTTACTTACTACAAACATTTTAGATTGCAATTAGAATTTATTCCAAGTTTATGGGGGTTGACACGGCTGTTTGATTAGTATTTAATAGCTCATGAATGTGAATTTCACAGAAAGAAGTCATTTGCTCAGTTTTTGTAAATTTACAGACCCTAGAAGAGAAGAAAATATGTAATAAATTCTAGCTCTTCTAGTTTTTTTTTTTTTTTTTTTTTGAGCTGGGGACCGAACCCAGGGCCTTGCGCTTCCTAAGCAAGCGCTGTACTACTGAGCTAAATCACCAACCCCTCTAGTTTTTATATTTAGTATTTTAGTGTGTTATGCGGAAATTCTGAATCCAGATGATTTTAACTATAATATCCAGTACTATTAAACATATGCACAGCATTTTACAACTATGAATAGTATATGCTTTCAGAAAATTTTCATTAAAAGAGCCAGAAATTCTTCATGACTTCTACCGAACATGGACATTGGGAACAGAATAAACTGCAAATAAGGAAATGCAGAAAGTGATTGACACACGCAAATTCTTGGTTTTAAATTTAACAATCGTGATAGTTATCGGATAGAGCTTTGAAAATAGAGTCAATGACAGGATGAAAAATACTGAAGAAGAGTATTTAAATTAAATTTTTACTAAATAAAAGAAAACAGTGGATCTGAAGGTAAGCTACTTTTAACAAATTGACCCTGATATTCTGCCACTATTTATTTAATGCTTTGGTTTTTGTTCTTATATTATGTTTAGAAACATATCAATGATTCTCATTATTCTTAAATAAATGATATGCAGTTCAGCTGATTAAATATTCCACATTATCTTAATGTTCTTCTGTATCATTGGATATTAAAATTATAGAGATTATTTTGACTAGAATAAAATTTATTGTTTCCTTATCATATGAGAGAAGCAATTATTTACAGAGAACGGATACCTGATATTTTCTAAATACTGTCAATAGAGGTTTAAACCATATATATTAGCTCAATCATTTATACCTCCAAATGAAAGTCATTAAATGTTACTACACATATAGTACGTAAAGGAAGTGATATATAGGGATAAAACCAACACCTATGCTGCCACAATCATCTATTATCCCCATGATGAAAGCCAATCCTAGGAAGAGAAGATGGTACAGACACATTGAAGGATAAATCAGCTTCATTCAAAATGAGGATTGAGCTGAAAAGGGATTTGAACTAAGAATAGTTAATAATAATATAAATAAGGTTAATGTTATGAGACCTGGTTTACCTGATATGGTTACC
This sequence comes from Rattus norvegicus, assembly GCF_021556685.1. Lineage (NCBI taxonomy): Eukaryota > Metazoa > Chordata > Mammalia > Rodentia > Muridae > Rattus > Rattus norvegicus. The sequence goes on along the minus strand of NC_141555.1, from coordinate 29,481,390 downwards.
TTATCCCTTTAACTTGGGCAGTCACATTTCTGCTCCGTGGAATGAGATGTCTCCACCTTCTCTGCCCTCACATATTTCAGTTTGTCACATGGTCCTCAGGACATCCTTATACATGGAGAGGTATTTTTCTTCTTAGAAATACAAAATGCTCATATTTCCTGACTTTGGAGACAGGGTTAAAAGGAAATGGGAAGTGAGTTACATACATACCACAACTCTTCTGTATTATTCCCTAAATGGGGGTTTTTCGAGGATGGGATACTTGAGGTGAGCAGAAAGGAAAGATGCTGCTTTATTTGAAATATTTTCTTACCTCACTCTGTACCCCTGTAAAGGGCCCAGCCTTATCTCTCAGGCGTGGCCATGTTCCTGTCACTGCTCCCCTCCCTATTTCTTGCAGCTCTTAATTCTAGTTCCTGCTTGCCACTCTAGGTTTCATCATGACCAGATTCAGCTCATTTTCCTGTGATCCTGCTCTGAAACATACACAAGTTTTTTTTTTTTCTTTTGTTTCATTTTCAATCGTTTAATGTTTATGTTGGCTTTTGTTTTAGCTCTTTTATGGAAGCCTTAGAGGAGAATCATTCAGGGATGTCTGTTTTGATTGGAATGAGAAAATAAAGAAAAAATCCCTTTTTAATTTTACAAGACATTTTTATATCTAAGTTTTTCACTAACATTTCCCACCATGCTAGTTTATCTCCCTGTCTTGTCCTGAGTTCTTTCCTCTCATTGCTACTTGGATACTGCCTCGTAGGACTTACTGCAGAACCATGAATTCTGGCATACACGAGGAAGGAGTTGATTCTTCACCACTTTTCTAACCCTTTTTTAGATGTATCTTCCTTCTCTCTTGAGCTATTTGAATTAATTTGGATTACTGTACTCAATTGTATAGTACTATAGTGCTTGTGCCTTGAAAATATCTGTTATTATTGTCTTGTCATAGTTCTACATCTCAGGGTTGGGCCTAGTTACATTTTGGAACATTATTCCAAGAAGTTTGTGAACTTGAAAAAAACCTAGGCAGCAGCTATCAATACTTTCAGATGGTACTTTAATACATGAGGGCTTAAAACCTTTAATAAATCATGGAAAAAGCAGTATGAGATTCCTGTTTCTGTAAAGTACTTGAAAAACAAAAAAGGGAAAAAGACCATGCCCCACTCACTTTTGTCTTCACGTAGGGTGCACAAATGTGACTTTAGTTTTGATGCCTTTTCTGGTTAGAACATAAAATTGTTTGTGGTAGTTTGCGGTAATGGTTTGCTTCTATTAGTTTACGCTTTTGTGATTTTTTTTTGTCTTCATTATTCCCATTAGGGCCATGCTTCCCCATTTTGTATAGATAAAAGGTGGATTCAATCCTGGGGAACAACCCACAATTTTGGGAACAAATGTCCGCAATTATGTAGTTGACTATGGTTTGAAATCCTTCCTTGCCATCACTTTCTTGCAGCAACATAATTCTGTTCTATCTCTTCAATAATTGACAACCCTATAATCCCATTATATATCTGTGTGTAGGGGGAAATGGGATTCTTTAAATTTTCTGTGTTATGTGGTTTTATTCTTCCATAAATTATTTCCCACAGCCACAGAGCACAGCACACTACCGCGCATTATTGAATGCTGGGATAATTGGGGAAGGGTAGTTTGAAATACATCACTGTTCTTTGTGTCAGAAATTTTTTTCTTTTTTTTTTTTTCGGAGCTGGGGACCGAATCCAGGGCCTTGCGCATGGTAGGCAAGCACTCTACCACTGAGCTTCTTATTTTTAATAAGTAATACATCCTATAGAAATAGCTAATTAACTCTTGTGTTCTCCTTCATATATGGGTGCTGCTGTGAATAAATTCTATTTTTCCATTGATAAACAAAAATAAAATCCCATAAAGGCACGAAAATACATAAAGAGGGAAAAGTATCCACAAAGAAAATGCATTTAAAATGGAGAAAAATATAAACAAAATGAGATCAAAATTTATAGCCAGAAATTATGAAATTAAAAATTTCATTATAAAACTACAAATTCGTAAGGTTAGATAATACAAATATATATTCATGCAAAGAGGAAAACATTAAATGCAATGTATGCACAAAGAGTTAACTCAAAATGTATTATATAAACCAAGATTGGAATGGAGCACTCACTGTTTCTGCTGTAGAGGCAAAAATGGAAGGACTACCACTAGGTTTACCCAAGGTTTATTGCATAGTGACAAATTTTCAAGAAAGGTGATGTTTCAAAAATAACTCACAAATAAATCATTGATAATTTAAACAAATACAAAAATAATAAAATATAGAAGAGCAACCCTAGTCAATGGTGATCTGATAGGATGCATAGGATTACTTCGATATTCTGGTATTTTTTGAGGCCTGTTATGTGAATGAGTTTATGGTCAAATTTGGAGAAGTTACAATGAGGTGAAGAGGAAAAGGTATATTCTTTTGTTTTAGGATGAAATGTTACCTAAATCTCTGTTAAATACATTTGGATTTTTCAAGTTATTAAAATAAATTCTGTTATTTTAACCATATATGTTTACTTTCAGTTTCCATAAATTGTCCGTTGATGAGAGTGCGGAGTTGAAGTCTCCTACAATTTATTGTGTGTGGTGCAATATTTGCTTTGACCTATAGTTATGTTTCATTTATGAATTTAGGTGTCCTTGCATTTGAAACATAGTTGTTCAGAATTGAAAGTTCATCTTAGCATTATTTTTCTTTGACAAGTATGGTTACCTTCCTTATCATTTTTGATAACTTTGTGTTGAAAGTCAATTTTACTCGATATTAGAAAGGCTACTCCAGCTTGTTTCTTGGGAACATTTACTTAGAATTTTTCTCCAGGCTTTTACCCTGAGATACTCTTTCTTTGTCACTAAGGTGTATTTCCTGTATGCAGCAAAATCTTGGGTCCTCTTTACGTATTCAGTCTCCTAGTTTATGTCTTTTTATTTGAGGAATTGTGTTCATTGATGTTAAGAGATATTAAATTAAATGGACTATTGCTTTCTATTATTTTTGTTGTTAGAAAGGGAACTACTATTGTGTGGCTACCATCTTTTGGGTTTGTTGAAAGATTATTTCGCTACTTTTTGCTACGGTGTAGTTTCCCTCCTTGGGTTGGAAGTTTCCATCTACTATCATTTGTAGGGTTGGATTTGTGGAAAGATATTGTGTACATTTCACTTTGCCATGGAATGTCTTGGTTTCTCCATCCATGGTAATTGAAAATTTCACCAGATATCCTAGCCTGAAGATCCAGAAATGAATGCACACACCTACAGTCACTTTGTCTTCGACAAAGGTGCTAAAACCACGAAATGGAAAAAAGACAGAATTTTCACGAAATTATGGTTCAACTGGAGGTCAGCATATAGAAGAATCAATTATGTAAACAAACCTCCGGGGGATGGCAAATGAACATCTTATTGGATGCTGATAAAAATTTAAAAAATAAATATTTCTTCATGTTATAAGTCTTGGAAAATATCAGGAATTCAACGGCCATACGAAAACATAGTAAGTATTAAAAAAAAAAAGTAGCCAGCATCAAACTTACTGGAGAGAAATTTGAAGCAATACCACAAAAATCACGGACTGGAAAAGGTTGCCTAACCTTAATTACTCCTTCAGTATGGTACTGGAAGTCTTATTCACAGAAAATAGAAAAAAAAAAAAAAACACGGGGCAAAACGGAAAAATTTAGAAAGCCAGAAGCTAAAATATCACGATTTTTAGATGATGTGATTGTATATTTTAGTGACCCCAAAATTTCCACCAGAAAACTCCTTCAGCTGATAAACAACTTCAGCAAAGTGGCTGGATGTAAACTTAACTCAAACAAATCTATAGCATTCTACTTCAAGGATAAACAGTTTGAGGGGAACTTAAGGAAATAACAGCCTTCCCAATAGTCACAAATAAGAAAAAAATACCTCAGGTTTACTCTAAACAAGCAAGTGAAATTCTGAATGACAGGAACTTCAAGTCTCTGAAGAAAAAAAAAACATTGACGAAGGTCTCATAAGATGGAATAATTTCCCATGTTCATGCATGGGAAGGGTTAATATTGTAAAAATGGCCATCTTGCCAAAAGCAGTCAACAGATTCTAGGCAATCACCATCAAAATTCCAACTCAATTCTTCACAGAGTTAGAAAGACCAATTTGAAATATTAATATGAATATTAATAAAAATTGATCTGAACGGTACAGAGACAGTGAGGTAGATCAATGGACTATACACACTTGATATTTGACAATAAACCAAAACCATCCAATGGAAAGATAACATTTTCAACAAATGTTTCTCATTCGACTGGAGGTTACCATGTAGAAGAATGGAAATCTATCAATTCTTATCACCCTGTGCAAAGCAGAAGTCGAAGTGGATCAAGTATCTCCACAAAAAATGACATATAATCTTAAACTAATAGAAGAAAAAGTGGGTAAGTTTCCTGTACAGAACACCAATGGCTTTTACTCCAAGATCAAGAATCTACAAATGGGACTTCATAAAGCTCTTGTAGGGCTAGGGCTGTGGCATTTGGAAAAAGGTACAATCAACAAATTACGAAAAGATCTTTACCAATCTTCCATCTGATAGAGGGATAGAATCAATCTATACAAAGACTCAAATAGTCCTTTCAAAAATTCTGTATAGCGCTAAACAAAGAATTCTCTACTGAGGAATATCAACATCCTTAGCCATCAGGATAATGCAAATCACAAAATTCTAAGGTTACACGCACTCCAGTTAGAATGGCTAAAGTAAAAAAATGAGATGACAACAGATGCTGGCAAGGAGGTGGAGAAAGACAAACTCTCCTCCATGTTTGGTCAGATTGCAAGCTTGTACAACCACTCTGGAAATCAATCTGGAGTTTTCTCACAAAGTTGGATATAGGACTACCTGAGGATACTACAAACCCACTTCTTGGATATATACCCAAAAGATCTCCAACGTATAAGAAGGACACGTGATGCTACAGGTTGAGAGCACCTTTCTTTTTTATAATAGCCAGAAGCTGAAAAGAAACCAGATGTCTCTCCACATAGTAATGGATAAAGGAAATGTGGTACATTTACACACCTGTGTTCTTCTAAGTTATCAAAAACAAAGTTTGTATAAAATTCTTAAGATGGAAGTAGAAATTATCATTCTGTGTGAGGTAACCCAGTCACAAAAGAACGCAAATGGTAAACATTTATTAGAAGTGTGTATCAGCCCAAAAGTGTGGAATACACAAGAAAGAATTCTCAGGTCATATGAAGCCCAAGCAGAAAGAAGACCAAAATGCAGATGTTACATTCCTTCTTAGAAGGGGAAAAATATTCATGGTAGGAAATACAAGGATAAAGAGTTAACCAGGGACTGAAGAAAGGGTCAACCAGAGACTGCCTCTTGTTGGGATCTGTCCCATATGCAGTCACACAAACCAGTCACTATTGCTGATGCAAACATGCCCTTATTGACAGGACTCAGATAAGGATATCTCCTGAGAGACTCTGACTGAACCCTACTGACACTGGTGAGTATGATTGTAGCTAAACATTGGACTGAACAAGGGGGTTCAATGGAGTTGTTAGAGAGCTGAAGGGGTTTGCAAAACCCCAGGAAGAACAATAATATCAACCAACCAGACCCCACTAGAAATTTGAGGGATCAAACCACCCACTACTGAGTAAAGATTGAGGGACCCATTAGTGCAGCCACATATGTGGCAGAGGATTGCACTGTCTAACATCGTTGAAAGGAAAAGCCCTTAATCCTGTGAAGACTTGTTTCCCAATGTAGGGTAATGCCAGGGCATTGAAGTTGAAGTGGATTGGTGGGAATGGGAACATCCTCAGCGATGCCATGTATCTGGTGGGGGTTATGGGAGAGGGAGGAAAAGAGATAACATTTGAAATGTAAATACATAAAATAGTCAGGAAAATTATTAGATAAAAATGACATTTTGTCTCATTAAATTAATCATACAGTAAAATATCATTTCCCATTTCTGATATTGGCACAAATGTTAGAGTTTGGCATTAACTTCCTTTGGTCTCTTTTGCTGTCTATACCCAACATGTCCCTTTTTGTTATGAGTTATATAAACAAAAATCTATTTTTCAATTTAAAGGAATATAGATTGAAAAAATACTGATATCATTTGAGAAAGAAAGATACTAACAATTTTACTATACTTCCCTTTATTAAAAGTTAGACAACTCCTTGAAAAAACTTCAATGGATAATATCAAATATGTTTGTAGTAATGGTACATCAAATAATTTTTGTTAATAGCCACAAACAAGAAATGTTTCTGATATTTATGCATTATGGTATTTGATTATGGAAGAAACTGAATGATCTTAGATTTTGAAAATAATGTATATAAATCATTTATTTTTAATTTTTGTTGACAGAAGTAAATTATCAACGAATACATATAAACAATGTGGCACAAACTTATAATATACATAGAGCAAATTAAATATATGCTTAATGAACCAAAGGTGAGCAATCATGTATAAAAGCAAGATATATCATGGGGTTGGGGATTTAGCACAGTGGTAGAGTGCTTTCCAAGGAAGTTCAAGGCCCTGGGTTCGGTCGCCAGCTCCGAAAAAAAAAAAAAACAACAAAAAAAAAAGATATATCATTGAGTCTACCTACAGTTGGAGTTAAGAGATGATTCATGATTCCATGTATTTCTTTCTAGACACCTAATAAGATAAAATTAATGTTGGAAAATGCTTAAACTGCAATTAGTAGGTTAGATCGAATATACATATTTAAACATTGCATTTGAAGAAATATACATAATGTATTTTCAAGTTTATGTACAGCATATACTAAAATACACTATCTCCATAAATTATCAATATGACTCAAGCAATTTCTATGCTCATATTAAAGTTGAATTAGCAAGCATACATATACATGTATGTGTGTATGTACACACACACAGGCACACACACACACACAATACTCCTAAAAATTTAAAACAAATTAGCAAATAATAAATTCATTCAGAGAAAACCATGTAAAGTGATGAACTAAATTTCCAGAATACTGCTCTCGCAAAAGAATACTTTCAGGCATATAAAACATTGCCTCAGGATTTTTAAGAAAAATACGTATGTGGCCAATATATGTAATCAGATCCCAGTTAGACTTATCACTCAGAATTGAAGTAGAAATTGAAGTGGACCGGGGAAAATTTTAATAACAGGGTTAACTATATTTTTTTTCAATTATAAAAAAGAAACATTGGAGAAACAGGTGAAAGGACACAACAGGTAAGATTGCTTTCTATTAAGCATTGATATCTAAATTTAGTCTTTATAGTCTATATAATAGACAGAGAAAAGTAAATCTTACAAGTTGTTTCTTGACTTAAACACATTTTTCTTGGCTTGTGAATATACCCAGAAACATTCAAGACAATGTAAAGGGATAGATGCAGTGTTTAAACTAGTAAAAGACCTTTTGTTTATTTACTAGTTATGAATGTATTTTTGTAGCATTTCTTCTCAGGTTTCTGTTTGATACTTTATAAACCTGGCCTTTGGTGTGGTCGGTGCTTAAATTTAACTGAACATGGCTGAATATGACAATATAATAGAAATGGATCCTTGGTGCAGAGAATACCTTTGGTTTCAAACTGGTTGTAATGAAATTGTGGCCAGAGTGTGCACAATGAAACAGAAGGTAAGAAACTGTGGACTCGGGTACCGGGCTCTTTATGAGATTTCCCTTTTTAGTGTTGGCAGAATTGTTCCATGATATCAAGTGATTGTGCAGTGAGCTGGCCTTTTCTTTATTCCTGTAATGAAAGCAAATATTTGTTATTTTCAGTTCCTTCAGAGAGCTTGCTATGTGACTAGATCATTCAGCAACTCAGTATTAGGGTCTTAGATGTGCAATTTAATTTTAATGTAATTGCATTCAGGTGAAGCTGTGGGTCGTTTGAGTTTATTAAACAGGAATGGGTCACATGAGATTAGAAAGTAGGGTTAAAACAGTGTGGTTTGGAATATATCGAGCATGTGGGATATGAATGTAGAAGTAAGAATGATGCAGACAGTATAGTATAAGTAGGAGAGGCATAGAAGCGGTGTGGAAAAAGAACTGAGGGAGGGAGGATGAAGTTCAATGTCTGCAAACATGACATAAGGCAACCTGTCACTTTATAGGTTAGGTTAAAATAAATACTAAAATTGAAAACTGATACCTTATTTTTCTTTCTTTTTTTTGGAGCTGGGATAAGACCTTAATTTTTAATGCAATATACATCATGTTTGAGATAAAATGCCAGCAAGTGATATCAAAATAATATATTTATCTTATTTGATCTTAGTCATACTCTGCATAATTATTTGTTAAAAACATCACTTATCTTCCAATTGTGGTATCATTTAAAAAATCGCCTGTGAGGTAATAATTATTTATGGTAGAAGAGTATTATTATTATAAGAATATCAGCTGGAAAAAATGTGATTTGATTTATATTTTAAGTTGCTTTTTGCTTAATTTTTGCCCCTCTTGACATTCACTCATACTGAAAGATAATTTTCAATGTTGATATACTACTATAAAAATATGTTTCTGCAGGGTTTTTGAAATTGCTCAATTATAAGTTCATATTATCCATAAACTTCAGGATACCCTCCACAAACCTCATAGATCCAAAGAGGATAAACAAGAAGAAAGGCTTAAATGCAGGTACTTGACTCTCACTTAGAATGGGGAATAAAATAGTCTTGGAGGGAGATTGAGGGAAGGAACTGGTTGGGAGAAGGAAGGGAGAAGAGAATGGATTATGTGTGGGAAGGGACAGGAGATAAGGCCAGATAGTCATGAGAAGGAAAGGAAATCTTGAACTTATGGTGATGAGGACGTAGGGGAAATATCCAGGGTGAGAAAGAGTCCTGGGATAGGGTAGGTTCCCACGAATCAATGGGGGTTTCCTAGGCTGTGACTTACATTGGTGATATGGAACATGAAGAGGTCAACTCCTGTGGCAAGGAAGTACCACCAGTGGAGGGTTAAAGACACCAGTACACCCACAAAGCATTCAACGTAAAATTCGTCAAGTCTAAAAGAAAATCAGTGACTGAGTGAATTGCCAGTGAAATTGAGATCCATCCCATAGTCAAGCAACAATTCATGGCATTATTAATGTTGTTCTATTACACTCGCAGATAGGCGCATGTTGTACTGAGAGACCCCACCCAGCAGCAGACTCAGGCAGATACAGACACCTACAGCCAAACAGTGGATGGAGCTTGAGGACAGTTTGGTGGCCCAAAAGGCAATAGAAACTGCACAGGAAGAACAACAGTGTCAACTAACTTAGACCCCGGGGTACTCTTAGAGCCTGAGCCCTAACCAAAGATGATGCACAGGGTGTAGCTAGGCCCCTGGTGCATATGTGGCAGACATGTAGATCAATCTTCATGTGGCTTCCGCAAAAACTTGAGTGGGGGAAGTCCTGAAAGTTGTAGCCTGACCGAGGAATCTGTTCCCAGACAGGGTTCCGTTGTCTAACTGCAGTTGGAGAGGATGTGCCTAATTCTGAAGAGATTTGATGTTTCAGAGTTGGGGACATAACTAGGTGTGTCATCATCTTAGGAGAGAAGAGGAGTGGGACAGAGACTCTGTGAGGAAGTGACAAGGGAGGGGCAGCGTTTGGTATGGAAATTAAAAAAAATAATTACTAAATTTGCTACATCTTTTTCAGTAATCTCCTAGATTATAGTCTCACTGTAGATAAATACTGTGTTGAAATCCAATCTCTATTTGTGGACTTCTATTAGGATAGCTGTTTAGCTTCTCTTTCCTTATCACAAGAGGTCATAAATAAGGGTCTAGCACTGCAATTTTCTTCAGAAGGCAGGCATAGATGTACCACAAACGAGGAGAGTAGGCAAACGAAATATAACTGAAAATTGAAGATTGAGCTAGAGTAGTGAACAGAAAAGTTATTTCCCATTTAATAACATGACTTTTTATTATGAACAAATACAGGAACAGAAGATTCCATATATATATAACATATAACATATTTTTGGTCTTACATTTTCCTTTCCTTCAACTTCCCATAGATATTTCTAGTTTTATATATATATATATATATATATATATATATATATATATATATGCATGAACAGCACTTGAAACTCAGCAGAAGATTCAGTGCAATGACCATGCGATTTACCTTATCATTAAAGAAGGTGTTTTCCAACTCTTTATCTGACATAGGGATCATATCCATTGAATAAGACCCAATAACTTATTCTTCAAAAATATATTACATACTAGAACAAATGCTTAAAATAATAGCACAAAAATTATCAAAATGTACAGGAAAAATACTAAACCCACAAATCATTGGTTAAGTATAAATACAAATGACAATGTTTATACTGTGTTGCTGAAAAATGTACCCTAGAATACAGATGCTCGGACTAAATTTTAATATAGCTATTATAGAAATCGATATAGAAACTAAAAACTGAAATCACTTGTGATTCAATAGTACCACTGAAAGAATATGTACCTGAAAGTATCTACCTATATATTTCTATGATACCTTTATTAAATGAGTTTATCTTCTCACTGTTCACAATATCCATGTTACAAAATTGGATAAATGACATATATAGACACTAGACCTTTATGTAACCAGATAAAGAGAAAAATTACATAATTAGAATGGATATTGATGAAGCTAGATATCATTGTACCAATTGAAAAGAATAGAACTGTGAGGACAAATGCCTTAATCTTATGAAAGTAGACAACTACAGTTTGTTTGACTTTGAATCCTCTTCTATAGAAGGGAAGTCAGATCTCATGTTGTAAACATGGTCAAAGTTTCCCATGTCTCAAATGGTTGTAGAGAGGATCCTACTACTCCTGTTTTGCTAAATGACCATGTTGTCAAACTGTCTTCCAATTCTTATTGTTTTTGTCCATAGATTACAGCTTTCATGAGCTGTGGTCAGAGAAATGTGTATGTGTACTGTGCAACAATTACTGCTGATATGTGTAACTGGTATAAGTGCTAAGACTGTGAGAAGATGAAAGCTGATCATATGGCTGGGGAAACATTGCAGAAAATGAGAAGAAAGAATGTGAGGATTGGGAGGATGCAATCGTGACCTCTGGACATGACACAGTTATTGGACCTATGGACTCACTGCATCTACCCTCGTATTCACAAGTCCAGCACATGATTAAGACAAGATTAGGCAACATCGCAGCACGCAGTACTCAGTAAAGCAATGGATTACAAAGAAAAGAAAAAAATATAAAGAACATGAAACTGGAATGAGAATGTTCTGGAAAGAGTAGAACCAAGTTTAGGATAGGTGTGATCAAGGTACATTGTATATATGTATGAAGAATAAGTAAAAATTCCAAAATAAAAATTCTGAAAATCTATTAAGACTTGTTGTAACCTCTGCAAGTCACTTTTTTCCCCTAAAAGTATCCTCACTTTTGGTAAGTTGCAGGAAAGTCAATGTTACATTAGTTCAGTGCATGGTGTCTGCATTATGGAAATATCAAACTGAGGGTCATTAATCTATACAGATAAATTCTATCACCTGTTCAAATAAAATAAAATTAAACACTGTAATGATCCACCAAAACCAAACTGCACACTGGAGAGGTCAATGCAACCTGAAAAATGCCCTCTTCTTAACCTCAACCATTTTAATCTTTGAAACTCTGAATACATGTGAAGAAAAAAGGTCTATCCTGATACACAACATGTAGTATGGTGTCTTTGTGACTTATATGGCAAGACATTCAGGGTTGCACATTGCCTTCATTATGTCATTCATTTTAAAAATCCTAGGAGACCAAGATCTAAAATTCATGGGCTTTTGTACTGACAGCTATGGATTGTACTCTGTCCATGATAACTTTATGTATATTGCTTAAACTCTGAAAGTCAATTTGCTCCCTCACAAAATTAAATTGATTCATTGCTATGGTTATGATAATGATTTTTTGTAGAATAGTTATAAATTTCTCATGACAAAATGTGCTTCCTCTTCTGTTGGTTTGTCGGCTATTGATGAGCTTAACCCTCTTCCTTCCCAACATAGCACTTACTATAGATTATTTTTCACTGTCGATCTTATATACACTAAAGATAGGAAAAACACTGAAAATAGTATGGGCTTTGTTTTCTGTCCCAAAAGTTCTTTTTTTGAATTCTTCTTCATCATTTTCATCACCACCACCAACAACAACAACAATGACATCATCACCATCATCATCTAATTTACATGAAACTGAATTTGAAATTTTATTACACAATGAAATGAGGAGTATTCCCTTTGAAGCAGAGATATTGATGAAGACTAACTCCTGTGCAGTCATTTTAGTGTTATAAAGACATTGCCAAAATTGCTTCAGATGATTTATTGAAATGCTAGCGCTCTTTGCAACTGGTTTTGAGAGTCCCTTAGTGAAAGAATGGTCTTCTACAGCAAGACCTTCATTAACAGAAGTTTGATTTAACCCATGTACCAACGAAGTGAAATTGTGCCAGAAATAAAATAGTGCCTCTCCAGAAACAGCTTTTATCCAATAATTCACATCTACTTCTATTTCTTAATTGCTATATTGATATGGGCTTAGGATACAATATATTCTGATTTATTAATGGTATTTTAGTTTTATTTGGTAAATTGTGAAAATTTCAAAGGAACATACCTATATCCCATACAACTTTTAATTTGAACTTGAAGAGTTTCATGAAAACTGAAGTATCAAAAATGTATATCTTCCCATTGAAAATGTGTAACATCCATCATGTGAAATACCCACTATACCCCAATGGATTGATGTCTCTGAAAGCATTTAAAGACTGCATTACTTTAAGCGTGCAGAAGCTTCACTCATATAGTTGCAGTTCCAGATTGGCTGTAAACAAATCACTTTCTGTGAGTTGGAAAGTGACTAAAACTTTTGATATGAAACTAGTTAGGACTTTGAGAAAAGGGAGCAGACAGGCCATATAAAGTATGTTTTTAAAATTCTTTTCTTTAAAATAGACTTTTTTATGCAATATATTTTTTACGGTTCCTCTACCCTCTATTTCTCCCCCTTCTTCTATACCTCTCCTGTCACCTGTATCTACATTCCTTCTGACTCTCAGTAGATAACAAAAAATCATCTAAGGGACAAAATCAGGGTAAAGGTTAATGAACTGGAGTAGAACAAAACAAGCAGATAGCAAAGAGCCAATAAAAGGCACAAGAATCAGGTACAGACACAGGGACCCAGACTTCCATTCACATACTGGATAATTCTAAGGAAACATAAAACCAGGAAACAATATATACAAAATCATACAGAGTAGCAATTAATAGATAATTAAACAAATTAAAAAGAGGTAAAAGAAATTGTGAAGGAAATGTCCTGGTGGATTATGAGACAACGATTCTCCAAAGATAATTTTGAGTTCCCTTAGTGCTTTTTATGCACTCTACCCTTAAAATTGAATTGTGTACCCAGTGAGAGTCCCTTGGAGAAAAGTATGCTTTCATTTCAAATTATTACCCATTGGAGATAATTTCTGGTTGAGAGATAAGGTGATGTTCAGGGCTTGGCTTCTTTAAAGGGCTAATTAACAGGTAACAAGTTCTGTGAGGTGTTGTCTTCTGAGCAATATTCAGTTGTGACACTCAGGAATTCGCAATAATTACATCTATCTGAACAGACCCTAAATTATGTTGACCCTGCCTATTCAAAGTTACTAAGGGCAGTGCTGGAAAATAAAAGATGATGTAGCCACTGGTGTCTTACTAGGGGTTAAATGTTTAGCTTCATGCCCTTGTTCACCAAAAAGGCTCAAGTTATATCCAGGGGTTCATGAAGGAAAATATAAAGATATTCACGTGCTATCAGGATTTAGTCCAAAGAGATTATGTTGGTTGGGGAGGATGAGGTTGAGAGTATAGAGGGCTTACATTCATGTTTTGTGCATGTATGGAATTGTCAAAGAATAACTTCCTTTCTTAAAACTTCTAAATGTAACCACAAAGAAAATTTGGGAGATATTCTTTCAAATCTGCTCTATTTGTTTTAAAAATTGTGTCTCATTGTGTAGCTCAAATTACCCTAGAACTGCCAGTGTTCTGTCTCCTGCATCCCCTGCTCTTTTATCAGGTTTACTCAATATTGACAAAATTATAGAATATATGTAAATATTCTGTTTTTCAAGTTTCATTAAATAATGCATTATTCTGTCATTTGTTTTTCAATTAACAATATATCTTGAATACATGTGCATGGGGAATTTCTTCATGGAATATCATGCATTTAATAAATGGTAGTATACTCATTTGTTTAAATAATAATCTAATTGTGCCATTCAGATCATTTTCATTTTCATTAACTAAAGTTCGCTACAGAAAGTACACTGACTCAGGCACTCTACTCAATGGTGATTATTTACATTATATTTTGTATAAATTACAAAACACATTGTTGGAATGATGTCAAGACTGTTAAGTAATGTAATACTTGTATAAATACTGCCAAGTTTCCATTTCAGAAGACTCTAATAAATATATATTGCCATCAATTTTATATGAGAAACCATACTATACCATTCAAAATTAAATGGTACACATATTTTAAAAAAGGTATCAATCTCTAACTTCTGTCAGTTCTTTAATTAGTGGAAGGGTTGAACATGTTGAAGAGGAGGGCATCCTCTATAGGAAGACAAGCAGTCACAACTAATCTGAATCGCTGAGATCTCCCAGACACTGATCCACCAAACAGGCAGGGCACCTAAGGTGATCGGAGGCCGTGACACATGTATAGCAGAGGACTGCTTGGTCTGGCGTAATCCTTGAGAAACTTGAGGCCACAGGGATTATGGTGCCTGGCAGGATCTGGGGAGAATCCTCCTCGAGTCAGGGGAGGAAGAGGTGGAATGGGATGAGGAACTGTGGGAAGGACATAGCACAATGGCAGGAATGTAAATAAATAAAATAATTTTTAAAATAGTTTCACTCCTAAATTCAAATGCTAGTTTCTTTTTATCATCTACATTGCAATTCAATTGTGAAGTTTAGCGTTTTCGCTTACTGAACTGTGTAAGCATTAATCCTTAATTTACTCTTCATACTATTTGCGATTTTTTCCATTCTTACTACATTGCATCAATTGTGTTTTCATATGTCGTATGCTTACTATTTATTATTTGTGCAGAAAATATATTTAGGAATCTTTTATTTTAATGATCTGTTATGTGTGAATGTCTATGTATAGATTTGTGCACATGAACACAGGCACTTGGGGAGATCAGTTATCAGATCCCCTGGAGATGCTTTTACAGCTGGTTGCAAGTGTCTTCATGGGTGTTGTAAACTTAACAAGTTTGCTCTAAAGAGTAATAAGTGCTCTTAACCACTAAGGCAATACTACAATACTTATTCCATAATAAAATCAACCTATTTATCATTTTCTCATGTATTTCAGTGTATCTTTGTATTTGAGACATCTTGCCTCCTTCTCGGTGCTGAGACTACATTCAGGCATTTTTTTCCAGTTTTCTTTCCTTTATCTTTTAAGATGTTTTAGATTAAATATGTCAATATTATGCAGTAAATCTTTCAAATTTTTACTTATATAACCTTGGTTCAGTATCTTTTTCTTTCCTCTGCAATGACTATATTAATTTTACAGTTTGCTGTTCTCTCTTCCTTTACACAATCCATCTCTTGTGTTTTTTATTTCATATAGAATGAAGTAAAAGACTTTTAGTTTTTCTTTGAAGAGTTAATCTACTAAGAAAATGTGTTGAATTTCCTTTTTTAAGGCCAATACAATACATTATTGTATTAAAATATTCATAGGGTTTTGTTTTTTTTCTTTTTCTTATTATTATTGTTCTTATTAGTCTCATTACTAATATTCTGTTTAAGCTTTTATGTGTTCAGGTCACGTAGTAAATATGAAAATCTTCAAAACATATATGTGTGGGTATCAAATTTAGATTCTTGGTTTTTCATGGCATGAAAATTTATCTGCTCGGCCACCTCTCTAGAACACACTATAAAACTTTAAGGTGACATATACCTCCAGGGTGCTTGTATATATACAATGTTTTCGTCATTTGGATTTTAATAAATATATTTTGTTTACTCTAATTTATTTTATTTTCCATTTCCACTTGGTAACTCTAGTATGCTTATTTTAATATATAATTAATAATTTAATCATAATTATTATGCATTTGATACCTAGCTAATATGATATTATCTTAGATACAATTGAATACATGCAATTAGATACCTAAAGCATGAAACTTGGTACATAATTTTTTTCATTATTACTATGCATTTGCATAAAACAGAGAATATATCATCGTCACAATCATTACACAGAATGACAGCTACTAACTATCTGTGACTTTTAATCATTTAAAAGGAGTTAGAAAAAAACAGACCAGATAAACAGTTCTCTGCACCCAAGTCCTGTGGGAGGGAGAGTTAAACCTTCAGAGAGGCAGACACTTCTGGGAAACCAGAAGAGACTGCACTTTGCACACACATCTCGGACGCCAGAGGAAAACACCAAACGCCATCTGGAACCCTGGTGCACTGAAGCTCCCAGAAACGGCGGCACAGATCTTCCTGGTTGCTGTCGCCCTAGAAAGCTTGTGGGCAGCACACCGCGAGCAAACTTGAGCCTCGGGACCACAGGTAAGACCAACTTCTCTACTGCAAGAGACCTGCCTGGTGAACTCAAGACACAGGCCCACAGGAACAGCTGAAGACCTGTAGAGAGGAAAAACTACACGCCCGAAAACAGAACACTCTGTCCATATAACAGGCTGAAAGAAAACAGGGAAACAGGTCTACAGCACTAGTGACACACAGGCTTATAGGGCAGTCTAGCCACTGTCAGAAATAGCAGAACAAAGTAACACTAGAGATAATCTGATGCCGAGAGGCAAGCGCAGGAAACCAAGCAACAGAAACCAAGACTACATGGCATCATCGGAGCCCAATTCTCCCATCAAAACAAATATGGAATATCCAAACACACCAGAAAAGCAAGATCTAGTTTCAAAATCATATTTGATCATGATGTTGGAGGACTTCAAGAAAGACATGAAGAACTCCTTTAGAGAACAAGTAGAAGCCCGTAGAGAGGAGACACAAAAATCCCTGAAAGAATTCCAGGAAAACGCAATCAAACAGTTGAAGGAATTAAAAAATGGAAATAGAAGCAATCAAGAAAGAACACATGGAAACAACCCTGGATATAGAAAACAAAAAGAAGAGACAAGGAGCTGTAGATACAAGCTTCACCAACAGAATACAAAAGATGGAAGAGAGAATCTCAAGAGCAGAAGATTCCATAGAAATCATTGACTCAACTGTCAAAGATAACGTAAAGCGGAAAAAGCTACTGGTTCAAAACATACAGGAAATCCAGGACTCAATGTGAAGATGAAACATAAGGATAATAGGTATAGAAGAGAGGGAAGACTCCCAGTTCAAAGGACCAGTAAATATCTTCAACAAAATCATAGAAGAAAACTTCCCTAAGCTAAAAAAAGAGATACCCATAGGCATACAAGAAGCCTACAGAACTCCAAATAGATTGGACCAGAAAAGAAACACCTCCCGTCACATAATTGTCAAAACACCAAACGCACAAAATAAAGAATATTAAAAGCAGTAAGAGAAAAAGCTGAAGTAACATATAAAGGCAGACCTATTAGAATCACACCAGACTTTTCGCCAGAAACCATGAAGGCCAAAAGATCCTGGACTGATGTCATACAGACCCTAAGAGAACACAAATGCCAGCCCAGGTTACTGTATCCTGCAAAACTATCAATTAACATAGATAGAGAAACCAAGATATTCCATGACAAAACCAATTTACACAATATCATTCTACAAATCCAGCACTACAAAGGAAAATAAATGGTAAAGCCCAACATAAGGAGGCAAGCTATACTCTAGAAGAAGCAAGAAACTAATCGTCTTGGCAACAAAACAAAGAGAATGAAAGCACACAAACATAACCTCACATCCAAATATGAATAAAACAGGAAGCAATAATCACTATTCCTTAATATCTCTCAACATCAATGGCCTCAACTTCCCAATAAAAATACATAGATTAACAAACTGGATACACAACGAGGACCCTGCATTCTGCTGCCTACAGGAAACACACCTCAGAGAGAAAGATAGACACTACCTCAGAGTGAAAGGCTGAAAAACAGCTTTCCAAGCAAATGGTCGGAAGAAGCAAGCTGGAGTAGCCTTTCTAATATCAGATAAAATCAATTTTCAACTAAAAGTCATCAAAAAAGATAAGGAAGGACACTTCATATTCATCAAAGGAAAAACCACCAAATGAACTCTCAATCTTATAAATCTATGCCCCAAATATAAGGGCAATACATATGTAAAATAAATCTTACTAAAGCTCAAAACACACATTGCACCTCACACAATAATAGTAGGAGATTTCAACACCCCACTCTCATCAATGGACAGATCATGGAAACAGAAATTAAACAGAGACGTAGACAGACTAAGAGAAGTCATGAGCCAAATAGACTTAAAAGATATTTATAGAACATTCTGTCCTAAAGCAAAAGGATATACCTTCTTCTTCAGCTCCTCATGGTACTTCCTCTAAAATTGACCATATAGTTGGTCAAAAAACGGGCCTCAACAGGTACAGAAAGATAGAAATTACCCCATGCGTGCTATCGGACCACCACGGCCAATGTTATTCAATAACAATAAGGGAAGAATGCCCACATATACGTGGAAATTTAACAATGCTCTAGTCAATGATAACCTGGTCAAGGAAGAAATAAAGAAGTTAAAGACTTTTTAGAATTTAATGAAAATGAAGGTACTACATTCCGCAACTTATGGGACACAATGAAAGCTGTGCTAAGAGGAAAACTCATAGCGCTGAGTTACTGCAGAAAGAAACAGGAAAGAGCATATGTCAGCAGCTTGACAGCACACCTAAAAGTTCTAGAACAAAAAGAAGCAAATACACCCAGGAGGAGCAGAAGGAAGGAAATAATCAAACCCAGAGCTTTAATCAACCAAGTAGAAACAAAAAGGACCATAGAAAGAATCAACAGAACCAAAAGTTGGTTCCTTGAGAAAATCAACAAGATAGATAAACCCTTAACCAGACTAACGAGAGGACACAGAGAGTGCGTCCAAATTAACAAAATCAGAAATTAAAAGCAAGACATAACAACAGATTCAGAGGAAATTCAAAAAATCATCAGATCTTACTATAAAAGCCTATATTCAACAAAACTTGAAAATCTACAGGAAATGGACATTTCCTAGACAGAATCCAGGTAATGAAGTTAAATCAGGAACAGATAAACCAGTTAAACAACCCCATAACTCCTAAGGAAACAGAAGCAGTCATTAAAGGTCTCCCAACCAAAATGAGCCCAGGTCCAGACAGGTTTAATGCAGAATTCTATCAAAACTTCATAGAAGACCTCATACCAAAATTATCCAAACTATTCCACAAAATTGAAAGAGATGGATCACTACCGAATTCCTTCTATGAAGCCACAATTACTTTTATACCTAAACCACACAAAGACCCAACAAAGAGAGAACTTCAGACCAATTTCCCTTATGAATATCAACGCTAAAAAACTCAATAAATATCTGGCAAACCGAATCCGAGAGCACATCAAAACAATCGTCCACCATGATCAAGTAGGCTTCATCCCAGGTTTGCAGGGATGGTTTAATATACGAAAAACCATCAATGTGATCAATTATATAAACAAACTGAAAGAACAAAACAACATGATCATTTCATTACATGCTGAGAAAGCATTTGATAAAATTCAACACCCCTTCATGATAAAAGTCCTAGAAAGAATAGGAATTCAAAGCCCATAC
Organism: Rattus norvegicus; assembly: GCF_021556685.1. Taxonomy (NCBI): domain Eukaryota; kingdom Metazoa; phylum Chordata; class Mammalia; order Rodentia; family Muridae; genus Rattus; species Rattus norvegicus. The sequence goes on along the minus strand of NC_141555.1, from coordinate 29,461,429 downwards.
CTAAACATAGTAAAAGCCATATACAGCAAACCAGTTGCTAATATTAAACTAAATGGAGAGAAACTTGAAACAATCCCACTAAAATCAGGGACTAGACAAGGCTGCCCACTCTCTCCCTACTTATTCAATATAGTTCTTGAAATTCTAGCCAGAGCACTCAGACAACAAAAGGAGGTCAAGGGGATTCCGATCCAAAAAGAAGAAGTCAAAATATCACTATTTGCAGATGATATGATAGTATATTTAAGTGATCACAAAAGTTCCACCAGACAACTACTAAAGCTGATATACAACTTCAGCAAAGTGGCTGGGTATAAAATTAACTCAAGTAAATCAGTAGCCTTCCTCTGCACAAAAGAGAAACAAGCCGAGAAAGAAATTAGGGAAACAACACACTTCATAATAGACCCAAATAATATAAAGTACCTCGGTGTGACTTTAACCAAGCAAGTAAAAGATCTGTACAATAAGAACTTCAAGACACCGAAGAAAGAAATAGAAGAAGACCTCAGAAGATGGAAAGATCTCCCATGCTCATGGATTGGCGGGATTAATATAGTAAAAATGGCCATTTTACCAAAAGCGATCTACAGATTCAATGCAATCCCCATCAAAATACCAATCCAATTCTTCAAAGAGTTAGACAGAACAATTTGAAAATTCATCTGGAATAACAAAAAACCCAGGATAGCTAAAACTATCCTCAACAATAAAAGGACTTCAGGGAGAATCACTATCCCTGATATCAAGCAGTATTACAAAGCAATAGTGATTAAAAACTGCATGGTATTGGTACAGAGATATTCAGATAGACCAATGGAATATAATTGAAGACCCAGAAATGAACCCACAAACCTATGGTCACTTGATTTTTGACAAATGAGCCACAACCATCCAATGGAAAAAAGATAGCATTTTCAGCAAATGGTGCTCGTTCAACTGGAGATCCACATATAGAAGAATGCAGATCGATCCATGCTTATCACCCTGTACAAAGATTAAGTCCAAGTGGATCAAGGACCTCCACATCAAACCAGACCCACTCAAACTAGTAGAAGAAAACTAGGGAAGCATCTGGAACACATGGGCACTGGAAAAAATTTCCTGAACATAACACCAATGGCTTATGCTCTAAGATCAAGAATCAACAAATGGGATCTCATAAAACTGCAAAGCTTCTGTAAGGCAAAGGACACTGTTGTTAGGCCAAAACGGCAACCAACAGTTTGGGAAAAGATCTTTACCAATCCTACAACAGATAATGGCCAAATTATATCCAACAGATATATCCAAAATATACAAAGAACTCAAGAAGTTAGACTGCAGGGAGACAAATAACCCTATTAAAAAATGGGGTTCAGAGCTAAACAAACAATTAACTGCTGACGAATGCCGAATGGCTGAGAAACACCTAAAGAAATGTTCAACATCTTTAGTCATAAGGGAAATGCAAATCAAAACAACCCTGAGATTTCACCTCACACCAGTGAGAATGACCAAGTTCAAAACTCAGGTGACAGCAGATGCTGGCGAGGATGTGGAGAAAGAGGAACACTCCTCCATTGTTGGTGGAATTGCAGACTGGTACAACCATTCTGGAAATCAGTCTGGAGGTTCCTCAGAAAATTGGACATTGAACTGCCTGAGGATCCATCTATACCTCTCTTGGGCATATACCCAAAAGATGCCCCAACATATAAAAAAGACACATGCTCTATTATGTTCATCGCAGCCTTATTTATAATAGCCAGAAGCTGGAAAGAGCCCAGATGCCCTTCAACAGAGGAATGGATACAGAAAATGTGGTACATCTACACAATGGAATATTACTCAGCTATCAAAAACTACGACTTTATGAAATTTCTTAGGAAAATGGTTGGAATTGAAAAATATCCTGAGTGAGCTAACCCAATCACAGAAAGATATACATGGTATGCACTCATTGATAAGTTGCTATTAGCAAAAATGCTTGAATTACCCTAGATGCCTAGAACAAATGAAACTCAAGACGGATGGTCAAAATGTGAATGCTTCACTCCTTCTTTAAAAGGGGAAAAAGAATACCCTTGGTAGGGAAGAGAGAGGCAAAGATTAAAACAGAGACTGAAGGTACACCCATTCAGAGCCTGCTCCTCATGTGGCCCATATATACAGCCACCCAATTAGAGTATGAAGCAAAGAAGTGCAGACAGACAGGAGCCGGATGTAGATCGCTCCTGAGAGACACAGCCAGAATACAGCAAATACAGAGGCGAATGCCAGCAGCAAACCACTGAACTGAGAATAGGACACCCGTTGAAGGAATCAGAGAAAGAACTGGAAGAGCTTGAAGGGGCTTGAGACCCCATATGTACAACAATGCCAAGCAACTAGAGCTTCCAGGGACAAAGCCACTACCTTAAGACTATACATGGACTGACACTGGACTCTGACCTCATAGGTAGCAATGAATATCCTAGTGAGAGCACCAGTTGAGGGGGAAGCCGTGGGTCCTGCTAAGACTGAACCCCCAGTGAACTAGACTGTTGTTGGGAGGGCGGCAATGCGGGGATGGTTGAGAGGGGAACACCCATAAGGAAGGAGAGGGGGGAGGGGAATGTTTGCCCAGAAATTGGGAAAGGGAATAACACTCGAAATGTATATAAGAAATACTCAAGTTAAAAAAAATTCTCAAAATAAGAGTTGAGCCTCTTCTGATACTACAATCCCCATGACTCTCCCACAAAGAAAGCCTAAATACCCAAAAGGAGAGCAATGCCTGACCTACTCCAGGGAGATGTGCCAATTCTCATTCTTAGAATCTAACCAAGGAGTGGAAACTTTGACAATTGTTTTTAAAATGTGACAGTCTACAAAAAAAGGCAAAAAACTCAGAAATGGCTAACAGATTAAAAAAAAAGAGTTAGAATTATATTGTTAAATGATATTTCCCCAACATCAAGTAAATATATTTTATTTTGCTTCAGTTAATTAAACATGCTATAGGAGGAAAATTTTAATTTCCTCTTTTTTGTTAAACAAAATTTAACTTTTACATCCCCCTACCTATCAGAAAATCAATATTCTTATACTGGAAGATGTGCCAGGCACAGGTCAAATTTCTAGTATAACCTGTTATTACAATCATCAGTCTTGTCAGTTTCAAATGATTGTTCACATCATGCCTGTAAAACACAATGATAAACATGCAGTATAACCATAAGGGCAGTGCAATGGCGTAAATAGCTTGGTGATAGCCAACAGCTCTCTAACTTGGCTTAAGTCCTGTTCAATGAAAATCGTTTGTAGTAGAAATGTAGCCATGTATATAAGACTATTGAAGCTGTGGGTGCGAAGGAGAATGTACAGCCCCTTACTTACTTAAGCCAGTATCATATCTAACAACAATCAAAGCCATGTGTCCTTATATACAGAATTAATTACAGTCTCTGGAACAAACATCACAGTAAAAATCCCAGCCATAAAAAATGCAGGATAGTAATTTCAAGCCCAGTCTCAATGACTATATCTACAAAATGTCACATGATTCAAGGCTGAGGAACATTACCGAAGAGGGAGCATGAAGATTGTAAGAGACTAAAGTTTTCTATGAGATGGTGTCTCAATGTAACACCAGAAATTACACTTATATCATCTCACTAAAACTACTGCCTAAACAACAGCTGACGAAGAGAGGGAATGGAGAAGAATGGAACTTTAGTTCTATTTCTGTTTCTTCTTCTTCTTCTTCTTCTTCTTCTTCTTCTTCTTCTTCTTCTTCTTCTTCTTCTTCTTCTTCTTCTTCTTCTTCTTCTTCTTCTTTTTCTTCTTCTTCTTCTTCTTTTTCTTCTTCTTCTTCTTCTTCTTCTTCTTCTTCTTCTTCTTCTTCTTCTTCTTCTTCTTCTTCCTCTTCTTCCTCTCTCTCTCTCTCTCTCTCTCTCTCTCTCTCTCTCTCATTGTTGGAGATTTCATGTTTACATTTCAAATGTTATTCCCTGTCCATGTTTTCAGTCCATAAGCCCCTTAACCCTTCCCCCTACTCTTCTGTAAGGGAGTTCACATTCCCACCCATGGACTCCCCACACTTCCCCTTTTTCCCCAACACTGGGGGTCCTACCTTGGTAGAAACAAGAGTTTCTCATTACATTTTTCCCAGCAAGGCCATCCTTTGCTACATATGCAGTTGGAGCCATGGGTCTGTCTATGTATAGTCTTTCTCTTGTGGTTTGGTCCTGGTATCTCTGGTTGGTTGGCAATGTTATTATTATGGGGTTGCAAATCACTTCAGCTCTTTCAATACTTTCTCTAATTCCTCCAACCGGGTTCTGGTTCTTGGTTCAGTGGTTTGCTGTTTCCATTTTCCTCTGTATTTGACATATTCTGGCTGTGTCTCTCAGGAGGGATCAATATCCAGTCATTGTCAGCCTGCACTTCTTAACTTCATCCATCTTAACTAGTTTTGGTGTCTGTACATATATGGGCTACATGTGAGTCAGGCTCTGAATGGCAGGTCCTTCAGTCACTCTTATGAACTTTGCCTCCTTATCCCCTGTCACGGGTATTTTGGTTCCCCTTTTAAAGAAGGAGTGAAGCATCTGCATTTTGGTCATCCTTCTTCAGCTTCATGTGGTCTGTGTATGGCATGATGGGTATTTCAAGCTTTTTGGCTAATATCTGTTTATCAATGAATGCATATCAAGTGGGTTTTTCTGTGATTGAGTAACCTCACTCAGGATGATATTTTCTAGTTCCTTTTATATGACTAGAATTTCATGAAGTCATTGTTTTTACAGCTGAGTAATATTCCATTTTGTAGATGTACCACATTTCTGTATCCATTCTTCTGTTGAAGGGCATCTGGGTTCTTTCCTGCTTCTAACTATTTTAAATATGGCTGCTATGAATACAGACAAATATATTTCTCGGTTGTATGTTGGACAATATTTTGGGTATATGCTCAGGATAGTTGTAGCTGCGTCCTCATTCATGGAATGTCCAATATTCTGAGGAAACTTCAGTGTGATTTTCCAAAGGGTTGTACAAGTCTGAAATCTCACAAACAATGGAGGAGTGTTCCTCATTCTCCACATCCTCACCAGCATCTTCTGTCACCTGTGATTTATATCTTAGCCATTCTCATTGGTGTGAGGTAGACGCTCAGATTTGTTTTGATTTGAATTTCCCTGATTACTAAGGATGTTGAACATTTATTTATGTGTTTTTTGGCCATTTGATAACCTGCATCTGAGAATGTTTTGTAACTCACAGTACCCCATTTTTAATTCTGTTTTTGCTTTCTAAAGTCTAACTTCTTAAGATCTTTGTATATTTTGGATATTACCCACTATCAGATATAGGATTGGTAAAAATATTTTCCCAAACTGTTGGTTGCAGTTTTGTCTAAATGACAATGTATTTTGCCTTACAGAACTTTGCTATTTTATGAGGTCCTATTTGTCAATTCTTGATCTTAGAGCATAAGTCATGTTTTTTTTTTTTTTATTTTTTTTCAGGAAACTTTCTCCAGTGCCCATGTGTTGAAGACTCTTCCCCATCTTTTCTTCTATTAGTGTAGTGCCCACCTCGACCAGCAAGGAAGACACATCACCGTTGGATTCTTCTCAACAGCCTTTATTTCAGGAAAACCTCATTCTTGATGAGGGGGGCCCCGAGGGAAAAAAGGCACTCCCCCTAAATACAAGAAAGGCTGTGGTTGTAAATTTGTCCTCTGGGGATTGGTGGAGTATGAAATACCTTATTAGCGTGAATATCACTCCAGTCTGATAACTGCCGGAGAAATGTCAATACATGCACATTGTAGGTGTTTATCACTAACAACCACAAGATGTCGGAGCCATCTTTAGACACTCCCTACATCTCCCTCTTTTTTGTTTTCTAAAAATGACTGTCTAGATCTTGGTGTCACATCAGTATATGTCATTGTTTCTGTCTTAGGTCGTTCTTCTCCAGGACTCAGCCTTACTTGTCCTTGTGTAACCCTATCGACACCAAGCCCCTGTCTTAGGTTGGTCTGAACCTGAGGAATGGTGTCCGTCTCTGGATATAATGACTTCACATGACAGTGACAAAATATAGTCTAGGGCAAACTCTTAATTTTTTAAAGAGGCCTGCCATATATTGGGAGACGCACCAATTTCAATGGCAACCATAGCCTGGTAAACAATCGCTTTGTGTCTGTCATGTTCTCGTTGTAAACTGCAAAAGAGCCATAGACATACTCCACATCCCAAGAGGACAATGGCTCCCCAGGCAAAAATGCTAGCCCATTCTTTAAAAAAAAGAGAGCATTGGTAATCCATGATGTGAAATCTCTAAACGTGATGGGTTCCCTTCTAGTATTGTTAAGGACAGGAACCTGTATCAGCAATTGTCTTGATAATTGCTCTGCTTTCATGGACCAGTTTCCTTTTAGATAATTTGGGATTTCTTTGTTCTGTTAGAATACTGAGAAAAGTTAACCTGTAAAGAGTAATACATGAAAAACTACAATTATGTATCCTAATCAAAGTTGTAATGTTCAACTTAGCAGAATTATTGATTGATGTGTTTTCACTGCCTGAAGAAGCTACTTGGGCAATTTGACTCAAAGCAGCCAGGATGGTTCCAGTGCCCACAGCACTATTGTTCATAGGATCTAACCAATTGGCCAATGTGGTCCTTCACAACCATATAAAATGCTGGGAGGAATTTTTAAGAGTGAAACATAATGCATGTAACAAAGAATTATTAGTGGCAGTATACCGTTGGGGCAATTCTACATTTGGCGCTATACAAGGAACATCATGCAAACAGGATGTACAGAAAAAGTTGGAAAACAGTAATATTGCTGTGAATTGGGATAAGTACTGGCCAGTATCTGGCAATGGCACACAGAGTGAGTGAATCAACCTGGATTACCATTTCCACCAGTAATGGTAGGGTTCGTAGTCTCATCTTCACGAATAGCAGGAGGCAGTTTGCAAGTCAAATATTCAGGCACCCATATTGGATTGTCTTGATTCTGTGGAAAAACACAAACAGCACCCCTAGATCTCAAAATTACGAGTCTGGGCCACACCATTCACCAGTTAAAACATCCTTCCACTTTAAGTCTGCATTAGCCATAGGTTTAGTAGCAGCATGGCGATCCGCAGCAGAGCGGCCATGCACATCTAAAATTAAGAAATTTAGAGTAAAAAGAGCTAAAGACAACTGTTCTCTTGGTGTTCTGCCATTGGCAATTTCCCCTTTTTGTTTTTGAAAGAGCTCTTTTAAGGTACGATCTATTCTTTTCACAATTCTTTGACCTTGGGGATTGTATGGCAATCTAGTACTATGACTGACCTGCACTGTCTGGCAAAATGTGTGAAAGGAGTTTACAGTGTAGGCAGGACCGTTGTCTGTATTGAGACTATCAGGCTTTCCCCAGGCTGCCCATGTCTGTAAGCAAAGACTAATGGCATTACGAGCCTTTTCACCAGTCATCAGAGGGGCATGTATAATACGGGAACAGGTATCAACAGAAACATGAGCATATTTTAAATTTCCAAATTGAGATATGTATGTGACATCCATCTGTCAAAATTTTCGCGGGATCAGACCACGAGGGTTAATTCACACATGAGGAAGGAGGTGAAACTGAACACAATTCTCACCTTTATACAACATCACGAGCTGCAGCTCTAGAGATTTTAAATTTTTGTTGAAGAGTGAAAACAGGAACATGAAACTTTTGATGAAATTCTCTAGCGAGATCAACCAGAGCAGCATGAAAAATAAACTCTCTACGAGTACTAGCATCCATCAGGATGTTATTATTGGCCATGGGACCAGGCAATTTAGTATGAGCTCGGATATGTTGTATGAAAACCTTATTTTTTCTGGCCCAAAACAATTTTTGTAATACTAAAAGAATTTGACCCACAGTACTAGTCGACATAATTGGCCCTGCAATTTCAAGTGAGCGCAGAGCATTAACTACTTAAGCAGAATCAAAAATTATATTCAAAGAATCATGAAATCTTTTAAAAACTTCCAATACAATTTTACATTCTGCAATTTTGGGGGTGCCTGGACTGTACTGAATTAATACTGGTTCTTGAGAATAAACCATATAGGCACCTACACCTGTTTTGGAGCTATCTCTATAAATATCTAACGCTCCAGAAAAGGCTCTGAGGCAGCGAATTTAGGAAAGATCACAGGATGTTCAGTAAAAAATTGTAACAAATGATCCTTAGCATAATGATTTTCAAACTCTCCATCAAAACTACAGCATAATATGGCTCAGTCATCTATCAGGGCACACAATGTTTCCACCTGAGTGGTAGTATATGGTATAATTTTCTTGGACAAAATAACAAAATGCTGAATACAAGATTTAACACCTAACATAGCAAGCTGTTCGACAGCAGAGGAAAAATATACAAGGGTTTTATTCGGAGAAATATGGGGATAAATCCACAGTAGTGGTCCTTTTTGCCATAGCACTCCTGTAGGCTGACGAAAAGTTCTCAGTATACACAAAAAGAGAACCTCCTTTTCCTTTTACCTTCTTAGCATTGCTTTTTCCAGTCTTTCTTCTACTTTTCTCAAGGATGATTTTGCTTCCTTGGTTACAGCACAGGGTGATGTAACCTGAGAATTTCCTTTCAGGATCTCATAGAGTGGTTGTAAATCTACTTTAGGCATTTTAATATAGGGTCAAATTCAATTTCTTCTTCCTAGTAACTTTTGAAAGTCATTTAATGTTTTTACATGATTTTTTCATCAAAAGACTGACAAAAGAATTGTAACCAGTTCACCTGGGACTTTCAGGACCTCAACAGTGGCCCTTTATCAAACTGTCTCAGAGGGCTAAAGGCCCATGGAAAAGAAAACATTAATCTTGACCTTGGTCACAACCCCTTATTGGAGTAAGGTGAAGAGCCTATGCCAAGACTTTCACCTCTTATCATCTTAGAGCAAAGCCTGTTCTGTCTAGAAAGACAAAGTTACTCATACTCTGCTGTAGACATTTTTGAAACTACTTTAGGCACCCCCTGTCCCCAAATCTGGGGCATTATTACCATAGGGGCAGAAACTGGCTGCTGAGGGGACAGGATCAAAGGCACTCTCCATGTTAATGATGATGAAGGGGAAAAGTAACTTAATGCTGGAGATCAAGGGGAAAAGTAACTTAATGCTGGAGACTGACTCCTCTCTTGGAATAAAGCCAGCAGATAAGGCAGACTCTCTTAAGGAAGTTGTCTTAATGAGCACTAACTTTCTGTGAGCAAATGTTGAAGGTCAGGTGTTCAACTGGGAGCAAGTGGAATTTTTTCTTCTGACCTTGTTCTTTGAGTTATGGATAAATTCCTTTCTAGTTCTTGTTTTACTTAGAGTCTTCCCCCGCCTTATGCTCAGCCTTTTCAGATCGTTCTTTCTGTAACATTTCTAACACAGCCTGTCCCTTTTCTATAGCCTGTTAACAGCATTTCTGATCTTCTAGGCAGGTATTCATTAAGTGCCAAACCGGCCCATCCTCTGTCTTTATAGTTCCTTGCTCCCAAGCAAAATTTAAATCTTTTCCCAGCTTATCTCAGCTGTCCACCATGAGATTCCCAGAGAGTTAGCCAAGGAGTAATGGCTTCGAAATCACTAAGAAATCTCTCTATAGTGCTTCTTTTTATCCTGTCTATTTCTTTCAAACAGCTCTTGAAGAGCCAGGAAAATTGGGTGAGACTGAGAAGTTTCCATGTTCTCTGTAGCAGCTCCGCAGCTAGTTTTGCTCCCCCCTACTGTGTGGGCTGGGAACAAAAGCACAGATAAAACACTATGTTTCAAAAATTAACATTGCGAATCAACCAACACACCACTACTAGAGCAGGGTCCATAAAATTAAATTTCCTTCTACTACACTTACTCCTTAGCCAGAGGCCTTATCTGGGGAAATTTTATTTAAGAGTCATTTCTTCCTCAAGTTTCCTTGTCTCTTTTCCTTTTGATTTTAAGCTTACAACAAACTCCTGAATAGCTGACAGGAGGGGGTGGAGTGTGAGTTTCCCACGATCTACGACCTTATTTACTATTGATTTACGAGCAGGGCAAGCTGGAGTGTTTATTTACACACCAGTTTGTAGCTCATCATTAGTGGTCTCTACCCAGCACATGTATTCATGGCCTGGATGGTGGCAATTCAAACAGTAGCAACACCACCACACAAAAAGGGTAAAAGGCAAAAGTGTTAGTACAACCCACAGAAGATCATTTGGGGAAAAAAAAAACTTTGCCACGTTTCACTCACCTTTTTGCCTGTAAAACAAGGCTTTCATCGTCTCTGCTTACTCCAGAGAAACTTATTTTCCCATTAGGGAAATTTTATAGTCCCTAATACACCAGAACTTGATCGACACTATCTGGGATACTTATCGTCCCTTTTCTGGGAGCTTTATGATCCCTTATCCAGGAGCTTTATCGTCCCATCAAGAAACTTCCTTACGTCACAGTCCTGAGGCAGAAAAGTTCCGAATCCACTTGAGAAAAGAGAATTTTCTTGGGTCCCCGTACAAGTTGTAGTGCCCAAGTCGTCCAGTAAGGAAGACACAACACCATTGGATTCTTCTCAACAGCCTTTTTTGCAGGAACACCTCATTCTTGATATGGGGGACCCTGGGGAACAAAGGCACCTGACTTAAATACAAGATAGGCTGTGGTTGTAAATTTTTTCTCTGGGGATTGGTGGAGTATGAAATACCTTATTAACATGAATATTACTCCAGTCTGATAACTGCTGGAGAAATGTCACGACATGCACCTTGTAGTTGTTTATCACTAATGATCACCGGATTTCGGAGCCATCTTTAGCTTCTCCCTACATATTAGTTTGAGTGTATCTGGTATGATGTGAAGGTCCTTGATTCACTCGTACTTAAGCTTTGTACATGGTCTTAAAATGGTATAATATGCCCTCATCTTCATGCTGACTTCCAGTTCAACCAGCCCTTTTTTCGGAAAATGTTATGTTTCTTCCTTTGGATGGATTTATCTCCATTGCCAAAGATCAAGTGAAAGGTTTGTGGGTTCATTTCTGGGTCTTCAATTCTTTTTCACTCTCTATCTGTCTGTTTCTCTACAAATACCATGGAGTTTTATCACTATTGCTATGTAATACTGCTGGAGTTCAGGGGTGGTGGTTCCCGCAGAAGTTCTTTTATTGTTGAGGATAGTTTTAGCTATCATGGCTTTTTCTTATTCCAAATGATTTTACAAATTGCTCTTTCTCTATTAAAGAATTGTAATTTTGACGGAGATTGCATTGATTGTGTAGATTGCTTTTGGCAAAATGGTCATCTTTACTATATCAATTCTGTCAATTCATGGGCATGGAAGCTCATTGTATCTTTTGAGTTCTTCTTCAATTTCTCTCTTCAGAGACATGAATTTCTTGTCATACAGATTATTCACCTGCTTGGTAAATCTCACAACAAGATATTTTACATTATTTGGGACCATTGTGAAGTGTATGATTTCATTATTTTCATTCTCAGCTTGTTTATCCATTTAGGATAGGAAGGCTCCTGGTATGTTTGAGTTAATTTTATGCCCTGACACTTTGCTGAAGTTATTTATCAGATTAAGTAGTTCTCTGGTGGAACTTTTGGTGTCACTTAAGTATACAATCATATCATCTGCAAATAGTGATATTTTGATATCTAACCTTCCAATTGTATCCTTTTGACCTCCTTTTGTTGTCTGGTTTCTCTGTCTATGACATGGAGTCCTGTTTTGAATAAGTAGGCAGAAAGTGGTGCAGCCTTATCTAGTCCCTGATTTTAGTGAGACTGCTTCAACTTACTCCCCATTTAGTTTGATGTTATCTAGAGGTTTACAGTATATTTCTTTCACTATGTTTAGAAATGGGCCTTCAATTCCTGATCTTTCTACGACTTTTATTCTGAAGTGTCACGTCCACCTCGGCTGGCAAGGAATACGCAACACAGTGGGATTCTTCTTAACAGCCTTTATTGCGGGATCACCTCTTTACTGATAAGGGGAACTCAAGCAGCAAAAGCGCTCGCCTTATGTAGAGAAGAGACTGTGGTTATGCTAATTGTCCTTCAGGGATTGGTGGATCATGGATCACCCCACTATTACTCTGCTACTTGTCCTTCATGGATTGGCAGAGCATGAATCCCTCATTAGCACATTCCTGTCCCATCCAACTGATGCCAGGTGCAAATTCCATGCATGAGCTGTATGCAAATACCTTTGTTCACCACAGCAGGGCTCTGGATTACCTCATTATCGTAAGGCCGCCCTGGCAAGTGGACAAGCCTATGCATCCTCGATAAGTCATTTACTACCACACGGGACAGGATGTCTGCGCCATCTTTGTTTTACCATGCTGCTCCCCACTTCTCCCCCTTTTTTGTTTAATAATATGAATGGTCTAGATCTGGGTGTAACATCATTCTTTTCATTGCTCCTGTCTTAGGTCATTCCTGATGATGACTCAGACTTACCCATAATTGGGTTCACATACAACCACTGGGCGTCCTGTCTGAGGTTGGACCGAACTCGAGGATATTTACCCATCTCTGGATACAATGATTCCACATGACAATGACAAAAATGATCTAGGGCGAACACTTAATCTTATAAAGAGGCCAGCCCTATGTTGGGAGAAGCACCATTTTCAAAGACGATCATAGCCTGGTAAACAACCGCTTTTTGTCTGACATGTTATCTTTTTAAATGGCCAATAAGCTAGAGACATACTCTGCATCCAAGGAGGAAAATAGCTCCCCAGGCAAACATACCATCCCACTCCATAATAAAGGGAGAAAGCATTGGCAATCCATGATGTAAAGTCTTCAACTGTGATAGGGTCCAACCTAGTGCTGTTAAGTCAGCAATCTACATCAGCAATTGTCTTGATAGTTGCTCTGCTTTCATGGAATAGTTCCCTTTCAGATAATTCAAGATTTCTTTGCTCTGTTGAGAATGCTGAGAAAAGTTAACTTGCAAAGGAGTAATGCATAAGCCTCTATGGGAAGAAAAGCAGGACAGCTGCGTAATATGGTAAGGTGCTTCAATTTGTCCTTGAACTAAATCTATCCTTTGATTAACTAATAGGAGGCCAGATACCAAATGGGTATATTGCTCACATTAGAGCTTATATTATATTGAATATTGAAATGTGGCTCTACGCAAACAAATGCAAGGCAGGGAAGAGTTCTTAAAATAAAACATAAGGTATGCGACAGAGAAAAGTTAATGGCTGCATACCATTGGGGCATTTCTCCATTTGGCAAAATACAGGGAGCATCACACAAACAGGAGGCAGAGGAAAAGTTTGGCAAAACAGTTGAATTGCTATGAACAGGCATGGGTACTGGCCAGGATCTGGCAATAGCCCACAAGATTAGTGAATCAACCTGAATTACCATTCCCAGTTATAGTAGGGTTCGTAGTCTCATCTTCAGGAAGAGCAGAAGGCAATTTTCGAGTCAAGTGCTCAGGTACAAATTGGATTTTCTTGGTTCTGCGGAAAAAGACAAACAGCTCCCCTAGACCTCGAAATCACAAGATCTGGCCCACACCATTCACCAGTTAATACTTCCTTCCACTTTTCTTCTGCATTACTCATAGGTGTAGTAGCAGCATGGCAATCCGTGACAGAGCGGCCATGCACGGACAAAATTAAGAAATTTAGAGTAAAAAGAGCTAATGAATGTTCTTCTTTTGGTGTTTGGCCACTGGCAAATCCCCCTTTTTGCTTTTTATAAGCTCTTTTAAGGTACAATGTGCTCTTTCCACAATTCCTTGCCACTAGGGAGTGTATGGTAAACCTGTAGTATGACAAACCTGCATTGTCTGGCAAAATTCCTTAAAGGACTTTGCTGTGTAGGCAGACCCGTTGTCTGTCTTAACACTATCAGGCTTTTCCAGGCCACCCATGTGTCTAAGCAATGACTAATGGCATTACTAGCCTTTTCACCAGTCACCAGAGTAGCATGTATAATACCAGAACAAGTATCAACAGAAAAATGAGCATATTTTAAATTTCCATATTGAAATATGTGTGTGACATCCATCTGCCAAAGTTTTAGGGGGATCAGACAACAAGGGTGAATCCCCACATGACAAGGGTGGTGAAATTGAACACAATTCTGGCAACTAACACCACATCACGAACTGTAGCCCTAGAGATGTTAAACTTTTGTAAAGGCAGGAACATGAATCTTTTGATGCAATTCTCTAGTAAGATCAACTGGAGCTGCATGAAAAATAAATTCTCTACGAGTACTAGCATCCACCAAGTCGTTATTATTGTCCACAGGACCAGGCGAATTAGTATGAGCTCGGATATGTTGTATGAAAAACTTATTTTTTCTGACCCAAATCAATTTTTGTAATTCGAAAATAATTTGACATACAGTATTAGTCGAAGTAATTGGCCCTGAAATTTCAAGTGAGCGTAAACTACATAAGCAGAATTAGAAATTAAATTAAAAGAATCATGAAATATTTTAAAAACTTCCAATACCATTTTATATTCTGTGATTTGGGGTGTTCCTGGACTGTACTGAATCAATACTGTTTCTTGAGAATCAAACATGTAGGCACCTACATCTGTTTTGGAGCCATCTGTATAAATATCTAACGCTCTGAGGCAGTGACCTGAGGAAAGATCACTGGATGCTCAGTAAAAAATTGTAGCAAATGATCCTTAGGATAATGATTGTCAAACTCTAAATCATGAAGTTAGACTAAAGGGGGACAAATAACCCTATTGAAATATGGGGTTCAGAGCAAAACAAAGAATTCACAGCTGAAGAATATCAAATGGCAGAGAAACACCTAAAGAAATGTTCAACATTTTTAGTCTTAAGGCAAATGCAAATCAAAACAACACTGTGATTCCACCGCACACCAGTCAGAATGTCTAAGATGTAAACTCAGATGATAAAAGATGCTGGCAAGGATGTGGAGAAAGAGGAACAGGCCTCCATTGTTGGTGGGATTGCAGACTGGTACAACCACTCTGGAAATCAGTGCAGAGCTTCCTCAGAAAATTGGACATTTAACTACCTGAGGAACCAGCTATACCTCTCTTGGGCATATTCCCAAAATATGCCCCAACATGTAACAAAGACACGTGCTCCACTATGTTCATAGCAGCCTGATTTATAATAGCCAGGAACTGGAAAGAACACAGATGCCTTCAACAGAGGAATGGATACAGAAAATGTGGTACATCTACACAATGTAATATTACTCAGCTATCAAAAACAATGACTTTATGAAATTCATAGGCAAATGGATGGAAGTGGAAAATATCATCCTGAGTGAGTAACCCAATCACAGAAAATCACACATGGTATGCACTTATTGATAAGTGGGTATTAGACCAATTACCCTAGATGCACAGAACATGTGAAACTTAAGAAGGTTGACCAAAATGTGAATGCTTTGCTCCTTCTTTAAATGGGGAACAATAATATACTTGGGAGAGGATGGGGAAGTAAAGTTTACAACAGAGACAGAAGGAACACCCATTCACAGTCTCCCACACATGTGGCCCATACATATACAGAAACCTAAGGAGATAAGAGATGATGCAAAAAAGTGAAGGCTGACAGGATCCAGATGTAGATCTCTCTTGAGAGACACAGCCAGAATACAGCAAATAAACAGGCAAATGTCAGCAACAAACCACTGAACTGAGAACGGGACACTTGTTGAAGGAATCAGGAATCAGTTGAGCTTGAAGGGGCTCGAGACCCCATCTGAACAACAATGTCAACCAAGCAGAGCTTCCATAGACTAAGCCACTACCCAAAAACTCTACATGGACTGACCCTGGGCTCGAACTTCATAGGTAGCAATGAATATCCTAGGAAGAGCACGAGTGGAAGGGGAAGACCTTGGTCCTGCCAAGACTGAATTCACCATTAAATGGGATTGTTTTGGGGAGGCACTAATGAGGGAGGAAGGGGAGCTAGCACCTATATAGAAGGGGATGTGTATGGGATACGGGGATGTTGGTCCAGAAACTGGGAAAGGGAGTAACAATTGAAATGTTAAAAAACAAAATAACCAAGTTAATAAATATGGAGAAAAAAAGTAATTTTCAACATGTTTAATCATAAGGAAAATGCAAATCAAAACAACCCTGACATTCCACGTCACACCAGTCTGAATGGCTACAAAAAAAATCTCAGGTGACAGCAGATTCTGGCAAGGATATAGAGAAAAAAAAGAGCACTCCTCCATTTTTGGTGGGATTGCCGACTGGTAAAAATCATTCTGGGAGCTTCTTTAGAAAACTGGGCATTGCACTATCTATGTACCCAAGTATATCTCCCCTGAGCATATACCCAAAACATTCTCGAACATACAACAAAGACTCATGCTCCACTATATTCACAGAAGAAGATGGAAATTACCCAGATGCCCTTCAAGAGAGGAATGGATACAGAAAATGTGATAAATCTACACAAAGGAATACTACTCAACTCTCAAAAAATGACATCATATAATTCATAGGCAAGTGGATGGAACTAGAAAATATCACCCTGAGTGAGGTAACCCAATCACAGAAAAAACACTCATGGTATGTAGTCAATGATAAGCGGATATTAACCCAAATGCTCTAATTTCCCAAGATGCACAGACCACAGGAATTTCAAGAAGGATAACTGTAATGTGGATGCTTCACTCCTTCCTTAATAGGGGAACAAGAATACCCATAGTAGGGCACAGGGTGTCAATGTTTAGAGAAGAGAATGAAGGAACAGTCATTGGGGCCCATACATATACAGCCACCAAACTAAATAAATGGATGAAGCAGCAAAGAGTGGCAGGCTGACAGGAACTGGATGTAGATCTCTCCTGAGACACAAAGCCAGATAATGGTAAATACTTAGGCAAATGCCAGCAGCAAACCACTGAACTGAGAAACGGATCCCCGTTGAAGGAATCAGAGAAAGGCCTAAAAGAACTGAAGGGGCTTGAGACCCCATGTGAAATAACATGCCCACCAACCAGAGCTTCCAGAGACTAAGCTACTACTCAAAGACTTTACATGAACTGACCCTGGTCTCCAAAATCATAGGAATCACTGAATGCCTAGTAGGGGCACCAGTGGAAGGGGAAGTCTTTGGTCCTCCCAAGACTGAACCCCCAGTGAATGGCATTGTTGGGAGAAGGGCAGTAATGTGGGGGAGAATCGGACAGTAACACCCCTGTAGAAGGGGAGTGGGAGGGGCTAGGAAAATGTTAACATGGAAACCTGGAAAGAAAATAACATTTGAAATGTCAATAAGAAATTCTCAAGTTAATAAAGATTGAAGAAAATAAAAAAAAAAAACACTCCTTCTGGAAGAGGAGAATGTATCATTTTCCGTTCAGTATCTGTGGGAAGAATTTTGGACACTTGGGCAAATGTGGAATAACCCTATAGAACATTGGAAACATTTGGTTATTTCCGCAAAGTCTTGGGTGGGTAGGAATATCTTGGGGTAAAATGGGAGATCGAAGTTCTCCATGTCTAGATAGGGAAGGATGTTGGGAACCTGGAAAGTGTGGGGAAATTACCTGTCCAAGTTTGTCAGTAGAAGAGTCAGCAGAAGGTGGCCCAGGCACAGTGTGATCTACTTTGAATCTTTCAGTGTTCTCTCCAGTACTGTGTTTTGTAGATGTTGCAGGCACTCTGGCTACCAACTCGTCAAAGTCCATATTTTCTTCAAACCCAGTAGAAATAACCCACTTTTTTTTTTCATCTTCCCAAGAATGAGCACTAAAGATGCGGCCACTCTTTTTCTGGTAGCAGGATGTAAGCACATGTTCTGGTATCCCTGGTCAGTGGGTTACTCAGTGATCTGCTATCCTTGGTCAGTGAATTACTCATGCCCTCAGGAACCCTCAGAGGAAGTGGAACTGTCCATTTCTTCTTCTCTGTCAGTTCCGGTCTGTGGTCTAGGACCCCCTTACTGACTGAAGCCTTCATATGATCTTCGAGTTTCCGTAGCTTTTCTGTAGCACGAGTATCAGGTTTTTTTGAATCTCTGGTCTTCATAGGGTTTTGTGCATCTGAACTTGTACCGAGTGCGTCTAAGTAGTCCGGGAGGTACAAAGTCGCTCGGGTCTCTGCTGTTCAATTGCTTCCCACACTGGTGTAGGAAGTTATAATCCGGTTGGGGGACACTGAAGGCGGTCTCAGGTGGCGAACACTGGGAACCCTTAAAGTGCTTCCCCCATTGGAGTCCGGTGTTATAATCATCTTGGGGGAATCTAAAGGCGTTCCAAGGCCGAGGAGGCTGGGAAATCGGCGGTGCATGGTCAGAGGGTAAAGTCCGGGATGAAGCTCACTGGCCTCTCTCCACACATCTGGCCTTTTAGTCGTTAGGAAATTGAACAAGAAATGGCAAATGGGCTACTACTCGTGAAGTGGCAGTGAATGTACTTCCCAGTGGTAAGGAACATCAGTTGAGCTGTATCATTTGAGTATTGCTCTCTCTCCCGAGACTTTGGACAAGTCCGGAAGGCAAAGCAGGGAAATCTCGAGTGACCATTGATCTCAGGAAACAACCAAAGCTCGAGAGGGGCTGTCCTCGAGTTAGCACGGGGCAGTAGCGAGGACTGTATGGTGCAGTCGCGAGGTCTGCACGGGGGGTCGTGAGGTCTGCACCGGGAAGTCGCGAGGTCTGCACGAGGCAGTCGTGAGGTCTTCACGGCCCAGTCAGGAGCTGCCTCACTTGTCAATTCTGCTTGTAGTAGCGGGCGATCATCCAAGCTTTCTGAATGGGGAGGATCCCTGTCGACTCTCCTCCTTTGAATCCAGAGTGCTATCTGCTCTTGTGCACACTGTCAGGGGCCAAGACAAGGGATTCTGGAAGGATCAACATGAACGGAAAGGGCAAGGAGTGCTTAAGACACTGTGCAGTCAAGCGACTCTTAAAACAGGGTAGTTCCCTGTAAACTGGAGGCCATCAGTGGTGCAGTCATGTGTCTTGGAGCCTCAAAGCCGAATGTGAAAAGCTGATCCAGACCCTTGCTCCTCAGAGACTGCAGGGACTAGAAAATCACTGGTGGACTGTGTTAGGGAATGAACATGTGATAGGATATGAATAGAGCATAGTATGCATGTGATTGATATTAGAATTCCATGTGACTTCCAGGTGTTTCTGTGATGCTTGTGACTTGGTGTTCATTATTTTTTCTTGTCCTAAAGCTCTTAATATTATTTCCATGACGATATTTTTGAAATATTGAGTATGCTACTCAATGGAATGTATTTTCTCTAGTCACATATATTGAAATTCTAAATGTCTCTTGTTATCGTACACAGTTGCCTGGCTAGAAATCCTGGGATGCATTCAATACTAGTAAGTTTATTGAACACATACTGTTCGTGTTACAAATTTTGCTTGTAATTAATTCTTTTGGTGACCCCCAAATAGATTGTAGAAATGGCTCCTGCCTTTTACAGACATATCTACAATCACCCTTGCTTGGAGAAAGGAGTTAAGTGTTATGCCTTCTTTGAATGAAGAGAAAGACCTAAGGCTACACTCCTCAGAAAACAAGAAATCAGAAACTGTAGGAAGAAATATGCATCTAGGCAACAATAAATGTTCCAAGCTAACCTGTGCAGTAAAATAATGTATGGAAAATGCCACTCCTTTATTATTAGTATTATTAATCATTGTTTTTGTTTTCATTGCAAATATTAACCACTTTCCAGTCCCTGTTAATAAACCACCCCACAGTATACTCCTCCACTTTGTCTCTAAGAGGGTGCCTCCCCAAATCTCCCACTCATTCTTGCCTCACCCCTCTAGAATCACTCTTCTCTGGGACATCAAGCATCTAAAGGCCAAGTGCTTCCCCTTCCACTGATGTGAGATGAGGCAGTCCTCAGCTACATATGTAGGGTACCAGACCATATACATTCTATGGTTGGTTGTTAGGGCCATGGGAGCTCTGAGGTGTCTGCTTAATTGATATCGTTATTCGACCTCTAATTACAATCCCCTTCAGCTCCTTCAGGCCTTCCCCTACATCTTCCATTGGGATCTCTAGGCTCAGTTCAATGGTTGGCTGTGCTGGCAGAGCCTCTCAGAGGATAGGCATATCAGACTCCAGTTTGCAAGCAGATCTCAAGATCAGCAACAGTGTCCAGTTTGGTGTCTGCAGATCTCTGGATGGCCTTTCCTTCAGCCTCTGCTGCATTTTTGCCCTGCATTTCCACTAGACAGGGATAACTGTGATTTAATAAGAGATGGGTGAGTTGTCCCATTCTTGCACTGTGGACCATGTCTATCTACTGCAGGTGGTGTCTTCAGGTTCAGTATCACTGTTGTTGTGTATGTTGGCTAATGTCATCAATGTTAGGTCCAGGGAACCTGTCACATCCTTAGTATCTGAGAAATTCAAGAGATTACCCCCTTACCAGTGAGTGAATGCCATGTGCCTTTATTTGTGTTAGGGTTACTTCACTCAGGATGATATTTTCTAGTTTCATCCATTTGCCTATGAATTGCCTGAAGTCATTCTATTTAATACCTCAGTACCACACCATTGTGTAAATGTACCACCTTATCTGTTTCTCTTTTGAGGGACATGTGGGCTCTTTCCAGCTTCGGTCCTTTATAAACAAGGCTGTTATAAACATAGTGGTGTATGTGAACTTGTTGTAGGTTGGAGCAAGTTTTGGATATATGCCATCGAATGGTACAGCTGGGTCCTCAAGTAGTAAATACTACATTCAATTTTCTGAGGAACCTCCAGCCGGTTTCCAGAGTATTTAAAGAGCTTGCAATTTCAACAGTGACAGAGTGTTCCTTTCTCTCCACATCCTTGCCAGCCTCTTTTGTCACCTGACTTTTTTATCTTAGCCATTCTGAGTGGTATGAGGTAGAATCTCAGGATTGTTTTGATTTGCTTTTCCCCAAGGACTAAGGATGTTGAAAATATCTTTAGGTGCTTCTCAGCCATTCAATATTAATCAGTTGAGAATTTTTGTGTTTAGAACTGTAGTCCACTATTAAATAGTGTTATTTGGTTCTCTGAAGGATAGCTTATTGAATTTTTTGTATATATTGTAGATTAGTGCTCCATCGGATATAGGATTTTTAAATATCTTTTCCCAAGATGTTAGTTGCTGTATGGAAGTAATGACAGTGTCCTTTGCCTTACAGAAACTTTGAAATTTTATGAAGTTTCATTTTTTAATTTTTGATCTTAGAACAAAAGACGTTGGTGTTGTATTCAGGAAATTTTCCCCAATTCTAAAGTGTTCAAGGCTTTTCCCTGCTTTTTCATCAGTTAGTTTCAGTGTATCTGGTTTTATTTGGAGGTCTTATTTTTAAATTTTTTTATTAACTTGAGTATTTCTTATTTACATTACCAGTGTTATTCCCTTTCCAGTTTTCCAGGCAAACATCCCACTAATCCCTCCCCCTCCCCATTATGGGTGTTCCCATCCCCACCCTCCCTCCATTGACACCCTCCCCCAACAATCACATTCACTGGGGTTTCAGTCTTACCAGGACCAAGTGCTTCCTGTTCCACTGGTGATCTTTATGTGGAGGACTTTAATCCACATTTACTTAAACTTTGTACAAGTTTAAGATAAGAATGGATTAATTTGCATTCTTCTACATTCTGCCCTTCAGGTGAAACAGCACATTTTTTTAAAAAAAATGCTATCGTTTTTTCCACTGAATGGTTTTAGATCTTTTATCAATTTCCAAGTGGCCATAGCTGTGTGGGTTCATTTCTCCATCTTCAATTCTATTCCATTTATTTACCTGCCTGTCTCAATACCAATACAATACAGTTTTTCATCACCATTGCTCTGTAACACAACTTGAGCTCAGGGATGGTGATTTCCCCAAAATGCTTTTATTTTTGAAAATAGTTTTCTCTATCCTGGGATTTATTTTATTCCAAATAAATTGGCAAACTGTCATTTTTATGTCTGTGAAGAATTCACTTGTAATATTGATGGGGATTGAATTGAATCTGTAAATTGGTTTTGACAAAATGGACATTTTTACAACATTTGTCCTGTCAATACACAAGCATGGGAGATCTTTCTAATTTCTGAGACCTTCAATTTAATTCTTCAGAGACATGTGTTCTTGTCATATATATCTTTCACTTGCTTGGTTAGAGTCACACTGAAGTATTTCATATGCTTTTTGACTGTTGTCAAGTGTGTCATTTCTGTAATTTCTTTCTCAGTCTATTTCTCTTTTGAGTAGAGTACTGATTTGTTTGAATCAATTTTTTACCCTGCCACTTTGCTAAAGTTGTTTATTAGGCTTATAAATTCACTGGTGGAAATTTTGGGGCCAATTAAATATACTACCACATCATCTGCACATAGTGACATTTTGAATACTTCATTTGCAATATTAGTCTGTTTCCCTACATTTGTTGTCTAATTACTCTGGCTAGGACTTCGAATACTATATTGAAAAGGTAGGGAAAGAGTGGGTGTCCTTGTCTAGTTCCTGATTTTAGTGGGATTGCATTAAATTTCTCTCCATTTAGTTTGATGCTGGCTACTGGTTTGCTGTATATTGCTTTTACTGTGCTTCAGTATGGTCCTTGAATTTAAGATATTTCCAAGACTTTTAACTGTAAAATGCTTTCTCAGCATCTAATGAGATAATTAATTGTTTTCTTTTCTTTGAATTTGTTTTTATAGTGGGATTAGTTTGATTAGTGATCAGGTTCTGTATATTAAACAATCCCAGTATCTCCAGAATGAAGCCTACTTGATCATGATGGATGATTGTTTTGATGTGTTCTTGGATTTGGTTTGAAAGAAATTTACTGAGAATATTTGCAGGGATATTCATGAATAAATTGGTCTGAAATTCTCTTTTTTTGATGGGTCTTTGTTTGCTTTAGTTATAAGCATAACTATGGCATCAGAGAAAGAATTGTGTAGTGTTTCTTCTATTTCTAGTTTGTTGAATAGTTTGGAGAATATTGGTATTAGGTATTCTGTGAAGGTCTGAGAGAATTCTGTACTAAACCTTTCCAGTCCTGGGATCTTTGGTTGGGAGATATTTAATGACTGCTTCTACTACTTTATGAGTTATGGGAGTATTTAGATGGTTTATCTGATCCTGATTCAACTTTGGTAACTTGTATCTGAATAGAAAATTATCCATTTATTCCTTACTTTCCCGTTTTTTTAAGCATAGGCTTTTATAGTAGGATCTGATAATTTTTCGAGTTTTCTCATTTTCTATGGTTATATCTCTATTTCAATTCTGATTTTGTTATTTTTAATTTGAATACTAAGGATTTACCTATTTCTGGATTTTTCAAAGAACCAGCTCCTGGTTTTGTTGATTCTTTATATAATTCCTTTTGTTTCTACTTGGTTGATTTCAGTCTGGAGTTTGATTATTTCCTGCTGTATAGTCCTCTTGGTGTATTTGGATTTGTATTGGTTCTGAGATTTCAGGTGTTCTGTCAAACTACTAGTGGATCATAGCAATTGTTTCTTTGTGGAGGCTCTCAGAGCTATGAGTTTTCCTCTTAGCATTTCTTTTTTGTGTTCCCAAGTTATGCCTTCATTTTCATTAAATTCAAAAGTGTCTTTAATTTTTTCTTTATTTCTTCCTTGAACAAGTTCTCCTCGAGTAAATCATTCCTGAGCTACCATGTATATGTGGGTCTTTGGTTGTTCTTGTTGTTATTGAAGACCATTCTTAGTGTTTAGTGATCTCATAGGATGCAAGGGATTAATTCAGTCTTCTTGTATTTGTTGAGGCCTGTTTTGTGATGGATCATATTGTCAGTTTTGGAGAAGGTACTATGTGGGACTGAGAAGAAAGTGTCAGGAGCCATGACTGGACAAGCTAATAACTGGCAGGTGATCATCCTCAGATGAACAGCATCGGATTACTTTATAATCCACAACTGGTACACCCTTATTAAGCAAGGCTGTAATGGATTCATTTTGGGAAAGTTTCCTGCTATTAAAATGCTATTCCTGTTGTTATTATTAGACATATATAACAATAATTGAGTTATAGCACCTTTGGAGCACATCTCTGCAGGCCTATGAAGTTGTACTGTCCCATAGTGTTAGTATACAGACAAGTAGATGAATTCTTTAGTCTTAATAACGATCCTACAATAATTCTTAAAATTATATCAATGGTTATTAAGTTCTTTTATAGTGGGACTGCTATAAGTCTCTTTCTATTAGTCAAAATTCCAGTGACAACTCTGCCAGTCTCCCAGGTGTCACCATTTAATTGTTCTGAGAAAGTAAACAGACTTAATCCTACTCAGAACACATTCCAAGAGGTTCCAAAACAGTTATCAAGAGTCAAACAAAGAGATCAAACGATTTGGTACAGGTGAAAGGACACAAGATAAGATATTGACTGGGTTTTTCAATATATAACTTCACTAACAACTATGGTTTAGGATCTTCAGTGAGCCTGTGGAGCTGACACTCGTGATGAATGTTTAGCCAGATAATTACTTCTGATGGATAATCGTGATGTCATGCCCCACCACCATGATGTCATGTCCCACACCCATGATGTCCCGCCCCCTTCCCAGTGATGTCATGCCTGAGTCCCTTGCTAGAATGGTTGCATCTATTCACCAGGTAGCATTCTGAATGCTGCCCTGGAACCACACTCCTCCAGGCTCTTACCATTTATACTCCCTCCTTCTATCCTCTCCCCTTCTTATCTGAGAGAGTGGAGGACCCCTCTGGGTTCACCCTCTCCCCTGGCACATCAAGTCTCTACTCAACTAGATTCATCGTCTCCCACCAGGTCCTGAAAACGCAGCCCAGGTAGGAGAACAGGATCCACAGACAAGCGACTGTGTTTAGTGACCCCACCTGAAGATCATTGTGCTCCTCTGTCTCTGCCTGCCCTTCCCTCAGCCCTTCAGTGAGACTCACTGAGCTCCATTCGATATTTGGCCGTATGTCTGTGCACCTGTGTCAGTCGGCTGCTCCGTTGAGTCTTGCAGAGGACAATAATGCTACCCTCCTGTCTGCAAACATAAGAAAGGACCATTAATAATGTCAGGGTTTGCCGTTTGCCCATAGGATAAGTCTCACATCCGGCCACTTACCTTGTCGCCATTCCCTCATTTCCTCTTCCATCTCTGTACTTGTGTTTCTTATAGAGAGGACAAATTCTGGGTCAAAATTTTGGGAGTGTGTTTGGGTTATTATCCTTCCACCTTGGGTCCTCTGTGGCTATGGAAAGTGACCATTTCAGTACCCGTATCCCCACTGCTACGAATCTCAGCTAAAGTCACCCTCATGGATGCTGGGGTAGCCTCACACATCCCAGATTGCAGGCAAATAATACAGATATCACCCACCCTGGACAGTCACTGATTTCAGTTTATTCTCTTGGCCCTCTGTCCCTCTTGCCCGTCTCTCCCAAGAAATGATTCTCAAACCCCATTTCCCTTCCCATCCTCTCACCACCCAATCCTTTCCTTCCATCTGCCTACTCTCATTATTTTATTCATCTTTCTGAGTGAAATTTAAGCATTTTCTTAGGCCTTTCTTCTTGTTTAGCTTCTTTGGTTCCGTAGATCGTAGCTTGTGAATTCTGTACTTTATGGCTAATACCTTCTTTTAAGTGAATATGTACATGTTATTTTGTGTCTCAATTACCTCATTCAGAACAATACTTTCTCATTCCATCTACTTGACTACATCCTCACAATGTACTTATTTTCATAGCTGCATAGTATTCCATACTATAAATGAACCACATTTTCTGTAGCCATTCTTTGGTTGAGGGGCATCTGGGTTATTTCTATTTCCTTCTTATTATGAAGAAAGCAGTAAGGAAACTTATGGAGCACATGTCCTTGAGGTATGGCAGAGGTCTTTTCAGTTATAAGGCCAGGAGTAGTATAGCTAGGTATATATATATATATATATATATATATATATATATATATATATATATACATATATATATATATATATATATATATATATATATTGGTTTATATGCAACTTAAACAAAGTTTAACTCCATGTGTAGCTCACAAGTTAATGTGAAATGCTGAGGGCAGAATTTTTTACACTTCAGTTTGCTTATATGGTGAATCACTTTGATCGATTTTCTTAGACTGAACCACTCCTGCAGCTACAGGAGGAAGCCTACTAGATGGCACTGGATGGAATATTCATGTGTCCTTGGATTTTGTTTTCTATAATTTTACCTAGTATTTTTTCCACCTATGTTCTTAAGGGAAGTTCGTCTGAAATTCTTGCTGTGTTAAGTCCTTTTGTGATTTAGGTGTCAGGGTGACTGTGCTGTCAAGGAATAAGTTTGGCAATTTTCCTCCTGTTTCTGTTTTTTGGAGTATGTTGAGAATTCTTTGAAAATCTGGTAGGACTCTGTGCTCAAACAATCTGGCCTTGTGGCTCTTTCAGTGGGGAAACTTTTAATTACTCTTTTGTCTCTTTAGGTGTTGTAGAGCTATTTACATAGTTTATCTTACCTCAGTTTACATGTGGTCAGTGTTATCCATCTACAAAATCATCCATTTCATTCAGAGCTTCAATTTGTGTAACCACCAGGTTTCTGAAGTGAGACCTAAGGATTTTGTGACTTTCATCAGTGTCCATGGATGTGGCTCCCTGATCATTTCTGATTTGGATGCTATTTCTCCTCCTAGTACATTATCTGTCTTAGGGTTTGTCTGTCTTGTTGATGTTCCCAAGGAACCAGCTATTTTTTTTTTGTTGATCTTTGTATTCTTTGTTTCTGATGTACCACTTTCACCCCGAGTCTGATTATTTCTTGCTGTCTCCTCCTTTAATATGTATTTGCTTCTTTTTATTTTAGAGACTTAGGGTGTGCTGGGAAGTTGCTAGTGTTGGTTCTCTCTGTTTCTTTATGAAAGCACCTTGTGCTGCATATGCATTTTCCTCTTAGCAATGCTTTCCTTATTTCCCTTAAGTTTGGAGAAGCTGTGCCTTCATTTTCTTTGAATTCTAGGAATGCTTTTTTTTATGTCTTCTCTGAACGGATGGCTCTTCAGTTGCGAGTTATTGAATTTCAATGAGTTTATACACTTTTTCTTATTGTTGAAGTCCAGTTTTAATCTATTGTCATCTGAGAAAATACAATGGTTAGCACAGTCTTTCTGTATCCCTTGTGGCTTTTTTAGAGTGTGAGAACATGGTCAGTTTAGGATAAGGTTCCATGAGGTACTGAAAGGAGAGTGTTTACTTTTGTATTCAGGTGAATTATTATGTAGATATCAGTGAGGTCAACTTAATTGAACCCCGTGTTAGTTACATCATTTTTTTTTTAATTTCTGTCTCAATGGCCTGCCCTTGGTAAGAGTAGGACATTGATATTCCCTACTACTCATTTGTGAGGTTCGATTTGATATTTAAGCTTCAGCAATATTGCTGCCTTTGTCTTTGGCATATAGACATCTAGAATCGAGATGGCATTTTGGTGGATTTTTCTTCTGATGCATATGAATTGTCCTTCCCCAACTCTATTGATTACTTTTGGTTGCATGTCTGATTTGCTGGATGTTAGAATATCTACGCCATTTGTTTCTTGTGTCTATTTGCTTGGAAAAGCTTTTCAAACACCTTTGTATGAGGTTGTGTCTATCTCAGTTGCTGGATTGTGTTTCTTGAGTGCAACAGAAGGATAGATCCTGTTTTTAAATCCATTGTGATAGCCTGTGTTCTTTTACTATTGAGTAGAGGCCATTAATGCTTAAAGGCATTAATGATAAGTGATATTTAGTTCATTCTATTTTGATGTTGTCGAAGCATGGTTATTTTTTTTTTTGATTTCATGTTTTTGGTTTTTGTTTTTTCGATTGGGATGTTTGAGTGTGTATGTGAGTATTAGATATGTTCTGTAGGGTGCATGGCTTTTTTTGTTAACATGTTTTGTTTTTGTTTTTTGGAGGAGCTGTTAGAGTATGTGTGTGAATATGAGAACACTTCTGTAGGTTATGCTGTGCAATTATTAATTTCTAGTGGGAGGCAGGGATGGTTCAATTTCTGAAAATCCATCAATATAATGCACTACCTAATGAAAATAAAAGAAAAAAATCACATGATAATCTGATTAGATGCTGAAAAGGCTTGCAAAAATATTCGAAACCCTTTTCATGTTAAAAGGATAAGAGCGAGCAGGGATACCAGTCCTATGCAGAAACATAATAGAAGCAATGAGCTGCAAGTCGGTACCCAACATCAACCTAAATGGAGAGAAACATAAAGCAATTCCATTAAAGTCAAGGACAATGTAAGGATGCCCACTATCAGTAGAGTATTTGAAATTCTATCCATGGTAAAAGAATGGTTCAAATTTGGTTCTAACATGGAGTATGGCCAAGACCTGAGAAGGAGAAATGGCATAGAGATTTAGAACTCCTGGGTTATGGCCCACTCTTCAGCACAGTCTCATTGGGCATTGGTGAGTCATGAACCCAACGAGGACTTCATGCAGAGTGTTGCTCGGTTATACCACTCATATCTCTCTTAATCTAAGAAGTGCATGGAAATCCTCATGGAGATTCCCACCACTCACAAGGCAGCACCATTGGTATTGGCAATAACAGTGGTCAAGGTCATTTAGGGATTGCCTCTGGGGCAGATCAGTGCTTCCATCATTGCCTGAAGAAATGTACAATGGTCAGAGACGACCACAACCCTTAAAAAGCTTTTGGGAAAATAAAAGTGTTCGTGAAGCTGGCTAAGATGTTTTCACTACTGTCTCTGATGTAAAATATATATATATATACATATATATACATATATATATACATATATACATATATATATATATATATATATATATATATATATATGGAACAATTTGAAGTTCGGAAAGGCTGGGACCTTTTAAGGTCAGGGATCAAGAACAATGGTGGTACAGGTAATGGTGTGACTGTCACAGAAGCTGGACTGTTGATGACTGATTTCTGACCCAGTTTTACCCTCAGCTTCCTGATAAGATTTAATAAGGATTTCCAATCACAGACGTATATTCTGATCATTTAAAGCAGATATGACGTTTTTATACAGATGTTTAGATTTCTTTTTTTTTTTAAGATTCTTATGAGGGTACTTTTAATGATAAATAATACAATACTTAACCATTGCTCTAGAAATTCAAATTGCTGCCTACAGTGAAGGGAAACCAACTGAAAAAAGTACTTTGTTTGTTCTTTGTTATTTTATAACAAATTGCTTACTTATGAAGTTACGTTGGCCTTGGGAGTAATTTGTTTTCTCTACGTGTATTATGTAATACTAGGTCTCATACAGTGTTGGGTACCACTTTTTTCACCATCAAGCAGGAGAAGAAAATTAGTACATGTTCACATTTGCAATTTTTAACGGCTTGAAAGATTTCACTAGGATATCAAAGCTACTTGTTGTGGTTTGCCCTGAAGTTATCTGTATTTTGATGCTAAATCCACTGGCCCAAGGATAGTTGCCTAGTCTTGTACTCAGAACTCAGGTGACTTCACAAGAACCACCTCCCATTGAATTTGTAAAGTACATGTGGGGGGCAGGAACAGGATAGAAGGAATCCTGTCATTAGAGGAGAAGGAAGGATGGGTGGGAGAGATGTTTGAAAGGAGAGGAGGAGACTAGAGGAAAAGGGAGAGACAGGAAGAGGAGAGGGTGAGAAGCCATTGAAGGTGAAGTCAAGATTCTGCTCTCTGTATTTACAGGTTGGTATTAATTCCTAAGGGATAGATGGTAAAGTGCTTTGTTTGTTTAAGTGGGCAATTATATCTTATTAATTGGGTCAAAATTATTGTGTTGTGTGTTCTTTTACATGAGGGTTTGAGGATAGGAAAGTGTGTGGCAGCAAGAGACACTGGGCAGCCAAGGAGTGGGAATGTGTTTTCCCAAAGATATCTACCAGATATCATGGGACAATATGGTGCCAGTGCTAGCGGGGTAAAAGGCAACATTACTTTTTTCTTTTCTCTTTTTACAACAGATCATGAACCAAGGTGATGATCAAGAATCCAATAGCAATCCTTAGAGTTTACTGAAAAGTTTTATTTTCTAAGTAAGAGGACACAGGCTCTATGTTAAGGCATGTGATAACTTAAGGCCAGGAATTCAAACAATGAAAAAGCGAAGCAGCCTGTACTGACAGGCTGTAGGTCCGCTGCTCTGTGATAAGTAAGGGCAGCTCAGAGAGTTAAGAGATTAAAGCTGCTTTTTAAAGAAAGTTGTTTAGAAAGTTTTTCAGGATACTCATATTCTTTTTAAGGTGGGCTCCAAGTGAATTTTGGGATTAAATCCTAGCTACACAAGGTACTTCATTATTAAAAGTATTATTAAAAAGTGATAAAATTTGGTTTTAGAAAGAAGAGTGTAGGGACATTTCCTGAAACAGGGGGGATTTTCATAAAAGCTTCAGAACTTAGATAAGGAAAAATTAGTCACTACCACCAAGTTGAGAGTTGTGATAAATGTCTGTAACAGCAGGCACAGTGAATGCAGACATATATTGTAGAAGTTATTAAGGTTAAAGAAAAATCTGTGGCTCCGGGTAGAGAGCTTAAGTGATGGATATATTTTGGGCTAAAGCCCTGAGTTTTAAGTTGCATATTGATTTTAGAATTGATAGAATGTTGTGGTTTGCCTTGAAATTTTCTGAATTTGTTAAATAAAGGCAAGAGTGTGAGATTTGGACAGAGGGAAAAGTCAGGAGCAAGAGGGGGATTAGATTCAGAGAATAGGGTTAGAGAGAACAGTTGCTGACAGTTGAGCCAGTGGAACCTGAGCAGGAGGGGGAGAGGATGGAACAGTTGGGAGTGTGAAGGGAGGAGAAGGAAGCAAGGAGGAGAAGGGAATGGTTTAGAGATAGGATGGGGAACTGAGAAGAGTTAGAAGAGACAGGAGATGGAGATAGGGGAGGAGAAGGAAGCTAGGAGGAGAAGGGAACGGTTTAGGGACAGGATGGGGAACTGAGAAGAGTTAGAATTGACAGGAGATGGAGAGAGGGGAGAAGCTAGGAGTCTTTGTAAGAGGAAGAGAAACTAAAGCATGAAAGGGTTGATATATTTGGGAGAGTGAGTAAAGAAAGAGAGAGAGAGAGGAGAAGCAAGGAGTCGTTGTGGGAGAAGCTGGAGACTTGGTAAATATAAGGTGCAAGGGATAGATGGTACCGGGCTTTGTATGTTTAAGTGGGCAATTATATCTTACCAATTGGAAATAAGATTATTGTGTGGTGTGTTTTTATATGTAAGAGTCTCACTGTAAGAAAGTGTGTGGCTGGGCTGTGTTTCTGCCAAGATATCCAGCAGATATCTGGGGCACTGAGGTGTGGAACCCAAGCAGGGTAAACCAACCAGAGAAAAACATTTACTGTTTCATTTTTATTTTTTATTTTTTATTTTTATTAATTTTTACAACAACAATAGAAGGTGCTTAAGTTTGTTTTAAGGAGAGTAAAGAGACTACCTGAATCACGTGGTGATTTTCATCTGTGGTTTGAAACTTAGGGAAAAATTGGTCTTATTTTGCAGTTTGTGTCTGACACTGATATCTGGGAGATAGAATTGTTTCTAGTTGAGACTTCATCATCTCAGTCTTTTCACTAGTAATAATCTGAGTTCCATTCCTTGACAGTGACCTTTTAGATTTCTGAATCAGTAGGTGTGATTAGGTGGCAGATTTCTTTACTTTAGTTTCTTTTATTTTTTTAGCAAATTTTATTCCTTTTTTCAATTGGATAATTCTATATTTACAATTCAAATGTTATTTCCTCCCCAATTTCTGGCCCATAAGATCCCTAAACTGTCCCTCTCCCCATTTCTACAATGTCCCTTACTGCTCCTTGACATTCCCTTGAACTGGGAGTCAAACCCAGGGAGGATGAAGGGCTTCTCCTGTTGAAGCACAAAAAAGCCATCCTTTGCTACATATCCAGTTGGAGCCATAGGTCTGTCCATTTAGTCTTTGAATATTGGTTTAGACCCAGAAAGCTCTGGTTCATTGGCATTGTTGTTCTTATGGGGTTGAAAACCACTTCAGCTCCTTTAATTCTTTCTCAAAATATACCAACAAGAGGTCTGTTTTCAGTTCACTGGTTTGCCACTTGCATTCACTTCTCTGCTTGACAGGTTCTTCCTGTGTCTCTCAGGGAAGATCTATATCAGCTTCCTTGCAGAATGCATTGCTTAGCTTTATCAACATTATCTAGTTTTCGTGGCTAGTAAATATACATTTGTTGGCTCGTACAGCTGGTTAGGTGCAATTTTAAAATGGATTCTGCACAACTAGGTCAAGATTTTATAATCCACAAATGAATATGACCAATAGACTCCCTCCTTTTCATATGAACATATTGGTATTGAGGTTTTAGTGGACCTAAAGCCATTCCTCTCACTGCCGATCCTTCTGAATATTGTTTGGCCTGTAGAAATAATCATGGTAGAACATCCATAACCCTCAAGTCTGGGACTGGGAACACAGGAAGGTAGATATGTGAGAACTGATATCTAATGGGACTAGAGAACTGCATTCTATACTCCATGGTGTTTTTTGCATTACTGATTTCTGGTAATTTTTGGATAAATTAAGGTTTAGGGAGTTTATTCTTTGAAGTAGGTACATAATATTTAAATTATTATACTGTATAGCTGAGTCCCCTTTGTTGAAAAAATCATTTAAAAAATTGGAATTGGAAAACAGAAGTTTTGAGTACACATTCAGGAATATATTTATAAAGTCCCCTATCAAGGAATGTAAAATAAGAAAATGTAATGTGAAATTCATTCAATTAAGGTCTGTAGAAAAAATACTGGCTTGTGGAAAACATAGAAAACCTAGGAAATTGAATTGTATGTCAGAGGAATGGAATTGGGAATAAAATGATTGTCCAGAAGAATCTACTTCACCCCATGTTCCTAGATCTTTTCTCTGTATGCCCAGTGCCTGACCTTCTACATTTACAGCATGTATACACTAATGAAGCAAGAAGTAGTTTCTAACTTTAGGGAGATGTAGTATGTAAAGGTGTCCATTGTATAACCAATTCTATATGGGTGATCCCCTTCCCATCCTCCCCCCATTACCTCCAGCCCCCCAACAATCACGTTCACTGGGGATTCAGTCTTAGCAGGACCCAGGGCTTCCCCTTCCACTGGTGCTCTTACTAGGATATTTATAGATGCCTATGAGGTCAGAGTCCAGGGTCAGTCCATGTATAGTTTTGGGTAGTGGCTTACTCCCTGGAAGCACTGGTTGGTTGGTATTGTTGTTTATATGGGGTCTCAAGCCCCTTCAGGGTCATCCAGTCCTTTTTGTGATTCTTACAATGCAGTTCCCTTTCTCAGATCATTGGTTTGCTGCTGGCATTCACCTATGTATTTGCTGTATTCTGACTGTGACTCTCAGGAGAGATTTACATGTGGTAACTGTCAGTCTGAATTTCTTTGCTTCATCGATCTTTTCTAATTGGGTGACTGTATATGTATAGGCCCCATGTGGGGCAGGCTCTGAATGGGTGTTCCTTCTGCCACTCATTTGATCTTTGCCTTCCTATTCCATGCCAAGTGTATTCTGGTTCCACTTTTAAAGAAGGAGTGAAGCATTCGCATTTTGATCATCCGTCTTGAGTATCACGTGTTCTTTGCATCTAGGATATTTCATGCATTTGGGTTAATAGACACTTATCAATGAGTGCACACCATGTGTGTTTTTCTGTGATTGGGTTACGT
Organism: Rattus norvegicus; assembly: GCF_021556685.1. Lineage (NCBI taxonomy): Eukaryota > Metazoa > Chordata > Mammalia > Rodentia > Muridae > Rattus > Rattus norvegicus. The sequence continues at coordinate 29,427,706 of NC_141555.1, read as the reverse complement.
CACTCAGGATATTTTGCAGTTCGATCAAATTGCCTATGAATTTCATGAAGGCATTGTTTTTGATAGCTGTGTAACATTCCATTGTGTAGATGTACCACATTTTCTTTATCCATTCCTCTGTTAAAGGGCATCTGGGTTCTTTCCAGCTTCTGGAAAGTATAAATAAGGCTGCTATGAACATAGTAGAACACGTGTCTTTTTATATGTTTGGGCATCTTTTGGGTATATGCCCAAGAGAGGTATAGCTGGATCCTCAGGTAGTTCAATGTCCAATTTTCTGAGGAACCTCCAGACTGATTTCCAGAAGGGTTGTACAAGTCTGCAATCCCACCAACAATGGAGGAGTGTTCCTCTTTCTCCACATCCTTGCCAGCACTTGCTGTCCCCTGAGATTTTGATCTTAGCCATTCTCACTGGTGTGAGGTGAAATCTCAGGGTTGCTTTGATTTTTATTTCCCTTATGACTAAAGATGTTGAACATTTCTTTAGGTGTTTCTCTGCCATTCCGTGTTCATCAGCTGTGAATTCTTTGTTTAGATCTGAACCCCATTTTTTAATAGGGTTATTTGACTCCCTGCGGCGTTCTAACTTCTTGAGTTCTTTGTATAATTTGGATATATATATATATATATATATATATATATATATATATATGCCCTCTATCTGTTGTAGGATCGGTAAAAATCTTTTCCCAATATGTTGGTTGCTGTTTTTTCCTAACCACAGTATCCTTTGCCTTCAAAAGCTTTTCAGTTTTATGAGATCCCATTTGTTGATTCTTGATCTTAGATCATAGGCCATAGTTTCTACAGGAAGTTTTCTCCAGTGCCCTTGTTTTCCAGACAGCATGCACTTCTTAGCATCATCAATCTTATCTAATTTTGGTGTCTGAAATATATATAAAAAATATATAGAAAATGTATGCACACACACACACACACACACACACACACACAAACACATAATTTGGTGGCTCCTACAGCTAGGATGTTAGGTGGAATTTTAACATGGTTTCTGGGAAACTAGGTCATGAATGTAGAATCCCCAAATGACAATGTCAAATAGACTCCCTCCTGTTCTTATGAAAATATTGAAGTTGAGGTTTATCTTGACCTCAAGTGATTTTTCTCCCTGCCCATCCTCCTGAATCTTATGTTTTACCAGAAGAAAGAATCGGGGTAATTTATTTAAAACCCTCAAGTCTGTCCCTGAGAACTCAGGAATTCAGATATTAGAGTACTGATATCTAATGGGACTACAAGAAACATAATCTGTAGTTCATTTTGTCCTTTGCTTTACTGATGTCTGGTAATATTGGGATAAAAAAAGGATTTGGGAGTTTATCATTTGAATTAGGTACACTATATTTAAAGTCTTAGATTTACTCTATAGCTCGACCCTCTTTGTTGCCAAAATCAGTGCAAAAATGAATTGGAAAATACAGTTTTTGAGTACACAAATATATATACAAAGGAATATAAACAAAGTCTCCAATAAAAGAAGTACAATAAGAAAATGTAATACAATATTCAGTCAAAATACTGTAGGGCAAATTCTGTCCTTT